>NW_010550173.1:0-7767 GCF_000687285.1 Phaethon lepturus | reverse complement strand
CCTTGGGCTGCCTGCCACCATCGCTGCCCTGCCGCAGCCTGCGGAGGCACGGGCCCCGGGTGTGCTCCTGCTGCCCTGGCTCCGCCGCGACCCGCGAGAGCAGCAGTGCCCCTCCCTGCAAAGCCTCGCTCCTCGCACCGCGGTCCATCCCATGGTGAGGGATGTCCCCCTCTGCACAAACACGCTCTTGCCGAGCGCTGGGTTGTTGCTCGCTTGGGGTTGCGCTGAGGACGCCCCTCTTACTGCATTTTCAAGTATTTCCCTTCTCTATTGATGCTGAAGCTGTGTAGTTAGATATTTTAGATGGTTAGATAGTTTATTTGCATGGATAGAATAAGCTAATTATCCTTACTTATACATTTCTAAGCAACCCATCCATTTTAATTGGATTATATAAGTAATTGGACACCACCATGCTAAGCAGAGAGAACAGCAGATGAAAATGCTGGCGCTGCTACACAGAGTTCAACTGCTATACGGAAGCATACGATGGTATATAGTAAGAGCAACTCATTACAAACCATTACTGCCAAGGAATTGTTTCCAATCTTCTAAAGAACCCTCTGGTTTTGTTACCTGCTCTCCATAACTTTGACATTCCTGGTTTTGCAAGCAGTGTATTTTGGGATACATTGATGGCAGCATTTTTGCCCATTATCATACGATGGTCTCTAGATTTTCTTCAATCTCTTCATTAAGATTGTTCCTTCTACTTTGAATTATTGCCTTGCTAATTTGTTTACGAAACAGTTTGCTCAGTGTTTCAGCACGTGAGCAAGCGTGCACTCACACTCACCAGCTCTTTGGACTTCATTGTCACTTGTGGGCTTTTATCCTGGGCTTTCTCCACTTGCAAGAGCTTTCGCAGCTTCTGGGGCTTATCTAAGGCACCATGATGTTTCTGTCAGGACTCTGCTTGCCTCCTGGTGAAAGCACCAAGTCGGCAGCCCCTTACAGCATATATCTTTCAAAACATTCTGTTCTTCTACAATGCTTTATTCCTTCTTCATAATTTAGAATAGCCTAGTTCAGTTGGAAGGGACCTACAGCGATCATCTAGTCCAGCTGCCTGGCCACTTCAGGGCTGCTCAAATGTTAAAGCTTATTATTAAGAGCATTATCCAAATAACTATCCAACTCTGACAGGCTTGGGGCATCAACCATCCCTCAAGGAAACCTGTTCCAGTGTCTGACCACCCTCAAAGGCTCCTGCTTTGCAGAAGCAGCTGGTTTCACGACCCATGTGGAAAATCACTGGAAGTGTTCAAAAAACATGTGGATGTGGCACTTCGGGACATGGTTCAGTGGGCACGGTGGTGTTGGGTTGACAGTTGGACTTGGTGATCTTAAAGGTCTTTTCCATCCTTAATGATTTTGTGATTCTGAAAGCAAATAGGTCAGTGGCTCCTGCTTTCCATGCAACTGCAAAATAAATTTTTTATAGAGCAAATAACTGTTTTGTGAAAAAACAGCTGCACTCCTAGGTTGGGGACAGGAGAAAGAAATATGTTGGTTTTGCATCACTTTACATGGACTGGTCTCCCAGGTGGTTTGTTTCTCTGCCTTTTAGTATGTCCACCACAAGATGCTTTAAAATGTATTCCTGGCTTGAAGTCATGTCCTGAGAAAAGATATCCCTGTGTCTATTTTAAAACCTCCTTCTGCCTGCTGCAGAGGTCTGGCAGGTATAGCGCTGCCTTCCCAGGGTGCTAAGTGTGCTGGTCAGTAACTGTAATAATTTGGTGATATATTAAAATGTCTTCTAAGCCAATTTACAGCAGGTGCTAGTTGCTCTGCTTGAAAGACTTCAATTTTTGTTTCTTATTTTTCAAAGCAGATACTTACAATACAGGTTATTAAACATCAAAGGTTTACCTTGTCTTGAGACAATTTACCTTCTTTTAGAGGCTCATAAATGCTTTATTGTGCATAGTTCTGAATAAATATTTGATTCTATATGAGATCAGTATTCATCCACTGGAAGTTATAGAGCTGCTGAGAGGATGGGCTTGCTTGCCAGCCTCAGAGCCTGCGTGAGTTTTGATGGAGCTGTCATCTACCTCTCCTCGCTGCTTGTCATATAAGGGCCATCTTCCAAAGCCTCCTGTTCATCTGAATTATGTGTCAAGTGCTACAGAATCAAAATCAGCTCATACCACTTGCATCTGCCTGGGTGCCAGGTAAGAAACAGAAATGCCTCCGAGAGGGGGTGCAGGCAGTGCCATCCCCAGGGACGCTTCCCTGAGCGGAGGGGGATGCTCGGGCTTTGGGGGTCAAGGCAGTGGCCTGGACTGCTGCGGACTCTGGAGGTGTTTAAACGTGGCCACAATTCCACGTTAACAGTGAGGTCTCCAAACAGGAAGTTTTCCCCGTCCATCCCTCCAACCAAGCGGAGTGGGCTCTCATCACCAGGTGGAGGGTGCTGCTCCTCTCCTCTCAGAGTCAGTCTCTGTCTCCAGGACCCCCAAGGCTGCACATCTGCAAGGCTGTTGCCCAAACCCACTCAAAGCTTCCCAGGGCTGGTGACACCTCCCTGGCGCGTGGTGCTTGCTGGTGCTGAGGAGGCAGCTTTCCTCAGTCATGTCCGAATCCTTGCAGGCTGAGGACTGTTTTCTGCTTTGACTGCACATGCTGTCCGTGCTTCTCCACGTGCCAACCTTCCCACGCACCGACGTACAGCATCAACCCTGGGGGAGCGCTGCTGTGGTGCTCACACTCAGGTCTTCTGGCTAATTATATACCCGCGCACCATGACAGCATCACCGGCTCAGCTCGTCGCTGCTCCTCCTCCGGATTCACGGCGCAGACAGCTCGGCTTTGGCGGTTAGTCGCAGCAAGGTATAAGACAGACTGTGAAGGGTATTTGAGACCTTTGAAGGAGATTTTCACCCATGCGCGGGTGCGCACACGTGGCTGTGCACGGTTCAGCTCACTACAGGAATCCATCACTTCCCCATCACACTGGTCCTTGATTCAGCGCAGAGGCGATGCAGATCTGCTGCTGCAATGGAGTGTTTCACTTCTGTTGCCTCACACACTTAGGTGAATGCAGGTCCCAGGAGAGGAAACATCACCCAGGCCTCAAGTTCATCAATAAAACCTTAAATATTGCTCTTTCTTGGGATCACGGCTCACAAATAAACATCAACAGAACAACCCTGTAAGCATTACAGCTCCGCCGCCAGTAAAACAACTCCATCCTTCTGGACTGATCAGGTACTTTTCCACGGGCTGCAGGCTCAGCTATTGGCAAGGAAACAGAGAGGCAGAGTAAATTGTTTTTCTCTACTGGAGGAACTCCCAAAACCTCGTAATGTCTATTGTTTTCCAGTTTCTCCTTCAACATGCTGCACTAGGCTGAATCACAGGGGAAAGGCTGAATGTGGCACGTTATATAGAGCTACAAAGAAAGCAATTTTTCCCCTCAGACAATAATTAAGGTAAGGATGAATCAAGAGACTCAGTCTGGTTTTAATGAATGATTTTCAAATTGATTCTATATAGCTCTGGATTTTCATATGGATTTTTTAATGACTGGACTATTTGCAGGATATGATCTTCAGAAGAGACATATATTAAAGCCTCCAGGAAAATGCCTGGAGCTGTGTATCACAGTTATTGCATGTTCCTGGGGAAGATCCGAGAGAGAGGTTGCAAGAGCCATTTCTTGTTTGCAGAGGGGAATCTATCTTCCTTTGAGATGACCACATCTGTTTTCCCAGGGAAATTCTATTTCTTTAGTGCTACAGAAATGTACCTGACAGCATATACGATGCAAAAAGGCATCAGGGGAATGCTGCCTGGTCTCCTCTGCCTTCCCTCCCTTGCGAGAGCAGAATATTGTGTAGAATATAATACTTGGGAGAGACAGAGACCAGGTGGAGGGGAGAGTGGCAACCCAGCGTAACGCAGTGGTAACGACACAGTTTGGGGATGTAAACAGGGAGATGGGTGAGAAGAGGCGACCCAGTGTGTTTCAGTCCCTCTGTGCTGTGATTTGCAATTTTAAGAGACTGGTCCAGCGGGGTTGAGTCAGACGTGGAGGGTATTTTGGCCACCATATTAATTCCATTTGCATTTCCCGCTGGTAATTTTTAGGCACAGTAAATCTGGTAGCTGTTGTGCTGGGGTGCTGAGCCAGCTGGCAGATGTCCCAGCGAGGATGTTACCGTCTGTCCTCTCTGAAAGCCCATGGTGGTTTGGGAGATCCGGACATGGGGGCAAAGGCAAAGCTTGTGCTCTTCTTTGGGAAGGACCAAAGAGGGAATCCAGGTTGCTCCAGGCCTCTGGGTACAGGCTGGAGTCAGTCGCTGGGAGCAGCCAGGTCTTGTACAGGGAGACACTTCATGCCAAGGAATGCCAGTGTGGATTGCCTTGCTGTGTGCTCAATACATAGCATAATGGTAGCATTATATATAGAAGTTCAGTAAGAAAACCAAGATGGCACACATGCTATAAAGCGTTTTCCAAGGAGGCCTTGGTTTGTCTCACAATATACTGAAATGCAAATCTCAAATAGGGATGCGGAGAAATTCATCTCTGCCGAGGCCAGAAAACCATTGCTGGTTGTCCTGGGTGGATGATAAACCAGGCTTGGGTTGAGAGGGTGGGACAGGAAAAGTTTCGGGTGATCAGTGCACTGTTACTGCATGTCCACGGGTAAAGAAAAGGGAACAGTTTCATGCCAAAATGCAGACACAGCAGAGCTCCCGTGTGGTCTCCTGGAGAGCTTTACCACGTACCAGCACTGGGATCCTCAGCCACACCTGGCTGGGAGAGCAAGCTGCAAAGCTGCGGTGCTCCCTTCCCCGCTGTGCTTCCCGCGAGGGACAGACACGTCCGTACGGCACAGGACAGACACATCAGGACAGACACATCTGTACGGTGCAGGCAGCACCCGCCTGGCTGCTTTGCCTGCGCTGCTCCCAGTGCCCTTACTGGGGACACGGTGCTCCTCGCTGAGAGCCTCCCCACTGCCGCGTCACCCCACTGCCCTCACGGGGGTGGGTCCTGAGGAAATCGTTTACTTTGCTGTCTTATCGATGAGGGAAAGTCAAACTGAGAAGCAGAGAAAGAAACTTGGCAAGTGCTGGTTGGAGCCATCACATTTTATTCTTCTCCAAAGATGTGTAACCTTCAAAACAGTAATGTCTTCCCTGCATGCTGAGGATCTTCTGCCATTTTCACTGCCGCCTCCAGAATTAGCCAAATGTTTGGGGAGTAATTCTGTTCCAAATCCACCCTCATTATTATTCTGACAATTTATGCCCTCCTGTTCACAAGGACTGTAATAAGAAGAGCGGATGATAAGAAACCCTTCTTCCAATAATGATTTAAATGGGAGTGTGTGGGATACCAGCCCTCTCTGCATCGTAATCCACCAATTGTTCTGATATACATGGTGCTTGCAGTCACCTGGCAACAGCTTCTCAAACGGTTTTAAAAAATATGAGGGAAATTCACCCATTTTTTCCTCAAGGTGTTTTTCTTGGGAATGATGAATACTCAGTAACTTTCCTCATTTAAGGAAAAGTGTGACACACACACGTCCAGCATCCCTCTCCACAAATAGAAAGATCCTTACATATTAATTTTGTTTTGATTTATCTTAGTGGAAGAAATTACATATGAGAAAGGAACTGAGCTCAAGAGAGGAAGAGTTCAGTTAATTGTCGACCAGCTGAAGCTGAGAAAGCTGGAGGGGTCTTGTCAGCATCATGTTGATCATCCCCATGGGAGTCCACCACCAGCTGTGAGACTGCAGGTGGGAGCTGGTGCCTCTGCACGGGCGGCGGTGTGCGGGACCGATCCTGCCCATGGGGTGGATGGGGGCAAGGGGACCCTTGTCCTGATCAGAACCTGCAGGGATGAGAGGGAAGAGCCCCCCACTCCTCTTGCTCTCCCATAGCGTGCTCCTCTCCCATACCCCCGGGACGTGCACGGCAGCAGGCGCACGGGGCGTCCCCAGTGCAGGACTGCCGTGCCGCTGATGCCCTGCTCCGCTGCACCCCTCTGCTGCCCGGCCCCCGTGAGATGGAGGTACTGGCCTGCAGGGTTTGGCACCTCCCTGCTCTGGCTGCAGAGCAGCGGGGAGCCCACACGCCGGGGCTTTGCACCGTGGAGGGCATGGGAGTTAAAAAAGTCAAAACAACAACAAAAAAAGGACTATAAGTTAATTATAAGAACAATTATTATTTTTAAAAGTTCAGTGAAATCTCTGTGCGTATTTATTTTCCGTGCCTGTCTACAAGCTGAGTGATTGTAAGAGTTGAAGTCACCTGTGGTGCTACGCAGGTGGAAATTGCCATGTGGTTTTCGTCTCTGGAAACGGTAACGCAGGTCTTGAGGAAACGCTGTCAGTGTGTCCCTTTTATTTTCTGGATTTCAAAATACAGAAGTAAAATTTGTACCTTTCAACTATCTGTGTAGCTCATTTGCTCTGCGGGGAACGCCATAAACATGTCACAACACTCACCAGGCTCCTGTGCAATTTTGTACGAACGCTTTTTTGCCAGTCCCCGAGCTCCCCGCAGGCTGGAGGAGAGCAACGCCTCCAGTGCTCCCTGCCGCGGCGAGGGAAGCCTCGGGTCCCCCTTGCCCCTCCAGCTCCTGTCTGTAGAGCATACGGGGAGAAAGGAACACAAACCACAGTTTCTTTTGCCATGAGGTTTACAGGAAGTATCCGAGAGTCATTTCTATAATGCTTGGGTATAAACCAAACTTTAGCTGTTGTCTAAACCATGCTGCTACGGAGACAGCTTCTCTAGCCCTAAAAATGGCAATGGAAACGGGTACTGGTATTGCACCCTGTTACCCATCTCTCCTGCTATCTGCTTCCAGATGCAAACAAGCACAAAAGAAGTTGATTTTACCAAAACAGAGCATTGCTTTCACCCCGTGTCGATCTGTGCTTGCCTCCTTCTCTCAGCAACGGCAGATCTTGAATTTCTGATAATGCAGTGTCTACCGAATCTGCAAAATGGTAATAGCCCCTGGCTACCAGCACAGCCAGCCCCTGCCCTGCAGCTCTCTGGGGTGGATTAAAACTCCTGTGAAGTCCACTAAAGTGCAAAGAATTCTTAAAAACAGACAGTTTGGGCGGTTTGAGCATCGACCCCCTGCGAAGGGACACGTTTTGTCAGCGGTGTGCAAGGGCAGGCAGGAAAATCACGCCTTTCTTTTTCAAACACAAACTTCTGACACTGTGCCGCGCTGGGGAGAACACGCTTCTGTCCAGCTGCTGTCAGGAGCGGCCGTCTCCCGCTCACCCTGCTCCTGATGGCTGGCAACACTCAGTGCAATCTAAAACTTCTGTTGTATACCTGGCAAACGTCATGCCAACAGCCAGGAAAACAGGGGTAGTGCAGTGATTTTTTCTCTTTGCCATTTGGCCTGACGCTCTCGGGAAAGCCGCGGGTGTCGGGGTCACCTCTCCCGTGCTGAGCACTGAGGGGACGGGGAGGGCAGGGGCTTGCTAAAGAGACCTTAGTGGGGAAAAATCTGTTCCTATCTGACTTTAAGGACTAGTAAGTGTTTTGCAACTACCTTCTGATGTTTAACGCACACCGGCTGCTGAACGGAATCCATTAGATGCCTGTTCAGGGCTTTGCTGGTCGCTGCTGCTGTTCTGTGAGACGTCAAAGCGCTCTCTGCGGCTGCCGTTTGGCAGGGCTTGCCTGGAATAGTGCCAGAGAGGTTTCCAAACCTTCCCTGCATTCAGCGACCAAATACCGACAAGCATGAAAGCCGGCACAGGGCGGAGCGAGC
>NW_010550172.1:0-498 GCF_000687285.1 Phaethon lepturus | reverse complement strand
CCAACCCAAAGATTCTATAATTCTATGATTCAAAAGATTTTTCATATTTTTAGGGAAACAGATGCGACCTTGTAAGTCTGATTTCATAACTGTACACTTTTCTTAAAAATAATAATATTCTGCGACTTTTTAAGATGTGCCTGGTAGGTGTTTGTGCAGGATCAATGTACATGATTTATGGTCTAAATATGCAAATGCTTGGGATTTCTCTTTTCCTTTATATATCAGCAAAGGACAGGAAGGGAAGAGGGCAAAAGTAGGAGCAGAGAATAAAAGAAAAAGCAAGAACAAAAAAATATGCTGGGGCAATCCAAAGACTGTAAGTGTTATAAGGAAACTGAGAGTTTTATTATTTTAATAGTCTCTTTCACATATCATATTTCTTAAAAATTATGAAACAACCTGGCAGTGAAAAAAAAATTCGATAAAGATGTAATAAAAAACGGGAAGGATTATTTAATGGTCTAATACAATAAGGGAATTCTGTTGGAGATAAAT
>NW_010550171.1:0-8988 GCF_000687285.1 Phaethon lepturus | reverse complement strand
CCTGGGGCACCCTGACCGAGGAGCTCCTGCACGTGTGGTGCAAAACTCTCGTTAACAGCGTTGAGCTGCCGATTTGGGCGTCTCTCGCATCCTTCCTCTGATTTCCTGTCTTCCCGATACCGCAAAGTCCAGAATGACTTGTCTCATTAAATGTTTTTATATTAGAAATATTAAAGCATCGAATCTCGCTATCGAAAGAGCTGCCGGTGCCAACCAGCGGATGTTTCACAAAATTTATCCGTCCTGCTTTGCTCTTAAATGAATTAGTCCCTGTCAGAGCTAAATCACACTGTCCTCTCCCGTCCCCGACAAAGTTTGAATTGCCTTTTTTTCTCTGCCACCCAAACCCCGGTTTATTCTTCCTCCTTGTAATAATTTCCTAAACAGCTGATGCCCTGAGAAACGACAACCTCTGTATCATCCCAGCCTGACACCTCCAGTGCCTTTTGGGGACAAAAGCGCCTTTTTCCGATGAGCGGGCTGCCGGGCTGGAGGAGGCGGGCGTGCATCTGGACTTCCAGCTCCGCCAGCCTCCTGATCCCTCGGTGGTAAACCCGCACCTCCGGGCGGTAAAACTGAACTTGAACTCCAAATTGCCGGCTCAATGGAAAATCGGCAATTCCTGCGCCACGGCCGCCGCCCGTCCTGGGAGCCGCTTTCCGTGTGCTGAGGATGCACCGGGGAGACGTTGCTGGGGGGGGAGGGCCATGCACCGGGGAGACGTTGCTGGTGGGGAAGGTCCGGACGAGCCTGGGGTGGAGGGACGAGCACCCCGCCCGCATCTCGTCCCCCTCTCTGGTTTGCAACAAGCGTTTTGCAACGCCCCGAACACGCTCAGAGCGACGAGGGGCCGCGGGGTTGTTTGGGTCGTGGGGTGGGTGCTGTACGTGGCGGGGGACCGACATCTGTGGGTAGGGAAGAAGATGCTCCCCCAGCATCCTTCCAGCGGGCGCGGGCTGTCCCCGGGCTCCTGCCTCTCCCGTGTGCTCTCTACCTGTGCTCAGACACGTGGGCGTATCTGGCTCTTTCGGAAAGCGAAGGGCTCCCCTTTGCTCAGGATGCCGCCTCTGAAATTGCGGCGAGACGCTGGACCTCTGCTTGTCTTGGAGGAAAACACCGAAACGAGCTGCCCCGCCGCCGAGCCCGGGTCTGAGCAGCCCCAAATCCCTCACCGGGGCTGAAGGCGCCGAAGGATGCTCCTGCGGATGCAGTGGTGGGATAGGGATAGGGATAAGGGATAGGGATACCTGGTGGTGTCTGATGTCCCTCTTGGTTCGTGTCATACCAAGACGTTGCGGGTGGCAGAGCTATCGCTGCCTTCCCGGGAAGCAGCGGCTCTTTATTTTTTATTTTATATCGCTGACACAGGCGGCATTTACAGGCGTTTGAACTCCGCCTGGTCGGGGTACTCGGGTTTTATGACTTAGGACAAAGTAAATAAAAGATTCAGGCAAGATTTATTTTGCACGTACAACTTTCTCCTTTCAAAACCAATTACCCACAAAAGTTTCTAATAAATAAGTCTCATTGCGTTTCGAACGGGCAAACAAAGCATCGTCTTCCTTCTGCCAGACGCCCCAAATGGATTTCTTTCTGCTTCATTTTCTGAATTAGATTACGCTGGGCTGTAATGAAAGCAGGGCAGATTTACTCCTCCGACACCTGTCTCCGCTTCGAGCACGTGTTGACCCGATTTGTTTTTGTCGCTGGCGTCTGGAGGATTTTTTGCCGTTCCTTCCTCGGCCACACGTTAGGCGAGATCTCCGTCCCTTGCAATGGCTGAAGGCGAAAGCAGCCGTTTCCTACGCTGCATTTGCAAAACCTGGCCTCTACTTTTGTTTTTCCTCGAGGCTCCGGGCACAGCATCCCCTGGACGCGTTCGCTGGGGTAACCGTTGCGCTGCAGCAGGCGAGTACCCCCTCCCTCCATAAATTTGGGGCCGCGCTGATGCCAAAGGGGACGGAAGGTTGCGGAATGGAGGGGCTGGAAATCACCTGTGATCGCTGCGCAAACCGCTCAGCCCTCGCGCCCGGTGTTTGTAAGGTGACGGTAAACACCCGGCAGGTAACGATCGCTTCCTACTAATAACAGGGATTAGTGTTTTTAAGCCTGATGAGGAAGTGCGCAAAGCAAATGACAGGGCTTCCGGAGCGGCTTTTAATTTCTTTGGCTGCCTGACGTCGACCGAGTGAACGCATGAAGAAAGCGAAGAGGCAAAGACGACGGAGAAGAGAGGACCCAGCGCCTGCTCCCCTGCCTCCATCAAACAGCGTCTGAGCGCCTTCCCCGTCCTTCACCCTCGCTCTTACCGCGTTACCGCCCCTGGGAAAGGAGCGGTCTCCGGCACGGGCGCAGAGCGGCTGCCGCGCCCTGCGATTTCTCCAGTCCTCGGGGTAAAAATCTATGGCACCCTTCCACCCCGCCGCCGCCCGCGGTTTCGCAGCAGCCTCGCACGCCCTGCCTGCCCCCGTCGCATCCCCCCTCCTCGCCACTATCCCCCCTCCTCGCCACCGCGCGACAGACGCCGCGACTCCTGCCCGCTGCTCCCTCTGCCCCGTGCGGAGGGACGGGCTCTGGGGAGCTCGCATCCCCAGCCCCACTCCTCCTGGAAAACTACTCCACGTGGCAAAACCCTTTATTATAACCAACCATTTCCAGTAAACAGCACTCTTCGTTTTTCCTCGGCACCCTTTCGCTATAAGCCAAGCAATCCCCCGTCCGTGCCCCCCGCCCCGGCTGGCCGATGGCAACGGCGAGACTCGCGACCCACGAGTTAACGCTGCGGTTTCCCGTAGAGAGTTTCTTTCCCTCCCCGAAGTCCGACCGCACAAAATAAAACGGCTTTTGTTCACGATGGAGATTCTCCTGGCAACAGAATGACGGAAGCTGCAAAAAAATGCCGAGGCTCAGCGACAGCTCTATCCAAAACGAACCACCGAGATGAGTCTGTTTTATCATCGTTAGGCAAGAAAGCGCCAAGATAATGGGCAGGGGGAAATTACTACCCTTTGCGATGGCTTTGTAGATGGACAAATATCCCTGCCTAGCAGAGGAGGCGTGCGAAAGGGCACGATTATCGATGCGTTGCCGTGAACCTTGAAATGAGGTTGAGGCACGAGATGGGCTCCAACCTACGCCCTCCACCCTCAGCAGATCCAGCAGATTCAGCTGGATTACGGGATTTGCAAGGACTGCTGCGGTCAGTGAAGAGGCTCCAGCGGGTTTCCGTGGGTCTGGATCGGCCCGGAGCTTGCAGGAGGGATTCAGAGGAGCAGAAAGCCCTGTTTTGCAGCCAAGGAGGAGGACTTTGGTCTTCAGCGCAATGTCCTCCTAGGCTGCCTTCCTGTGTCCCTCAGAGGCTCAAAGCAGTCCTTTCTCCACCAGTTTTGGCCGCTGACTCCCAGATTTCCCCCACCACCTCTAAAGATCTTCTCTGGGGCAAAGACATGGGGAGCAAGAGCCTTTTAATGGTGCTGCCAAGTGACGCACCCACCACTTAGTTCCTTCCACGGAATCACTGCCAGACCCCTTCCACCCTCCAGGCAGCACCGTGATAAAACAGGGGACCGTTTCCTCGTTTAAATAGTGTAAGGCACGGTACTGTCCCATGTTCGGTGATAGGCAGCCTTGTTTATGACGTTTGCCGAGCACCTGTATTCATCAATGTGGTTAATTGAATTGATGATTGCACCGGCACGTGTTCGGAGCAGCTGGTTCACATCGTTAGCCCCACTTAATGTGATGATCTGTCGGAAGCGCTACCTGCGGTCACCTCCACCTTGATGCAAGCAGAAGGAGATCCCGGGTCTCCCCACCGGACACCCAGAGTGGCTTAGGGACAGGCATTCAGAAGATGCTGTGCTGCAGCCATCAGCCTTAATTTCTAGCGCATACCAGCAGCTTAAATCAGATTTGAACCCAAGGGCTGAATGCACCCGGTAGAAATCCAGGGCAAAGCCAAAGAAAGCAGCGTTTTTTCTGCAAATTCATCCCAGGGACGCTGGGTGCGAGTGTCTGGGGATAAAAGGAGAGGATAAAAGTATTAACACCTTTGGCTATCTGCTGTCCTCCTTGCAGAGGGCTCGGGTCTCAAAAGATAAGGGAAAAGACAGTAATTCCCAGGCCTTTAGAGACACAGGAAAACGGGAATGAGGAGTTATCCCAGAAACCCAGAAGAGCTGAGTGCCATCGATCATGCGGTAACGAGGGCCGGAGCAAGATCTGCTGGGGCACGCGCCCCATCAGCGGCATCACAGCGGCAGGCAGAGGACGCGCGGTGATGATTTATGGCGACGTTATCTTCCCAAAGCAAACACTGGGCGCCGAGGGCCAGCACCGCGCTTTCTCCCCCGTTCACATGGTCAATGGACGCTATTTTTTTCCTTGCTGGCCCGCTATGCGGGAGGGACGTCCCTTCTTCTCATCCTCCTTTTCCTACCTGCAGTCCCTGAGTCTTATTTACCAAAGACCGTCCCGACCTTGGCAGTTCGCATTTTCTCCTGGGCAGCTTCGCTTGGGCTGAAGTTGGCATGACTGCATTTCCCCAGCCGCTGCGTCAGGGGGGGACACACCGTCCCCATTTTGCCCGTTTAGCACAGGCCAGGGCACGGTGCTAAAATTTGCCAGCGTGCCCGTAATTCAGGGTGTTTTCAGTGATTGCTCACCCAGCTGGAGATGCTGATCGTCCGTGTAGTATCTCCTGGATGTAAGGGTGGTGCTGATAGTGACTCTACTAATTTAGTAACTAATTAGTAATTAACGGGAAGGCAGCTGCCCCATCAAGAGACGCTCTCTCCCACAAACTCCTCTCAGCATCCTGTTCAAGCCAGCGACGCACAATCCCCTCCCGGTGTGTTTGGCAGCCCCTGCACGCCTCGTGCTGTGCCCTTGGCTTTCCTCCAGAGCACCGGGCTGGATGGGGCCGCATTTCTCCAGCTGGTTTTCAAGGGAGGTTGGAAGGTTTTCCCCTCATCCCAAAGACTGGAGCAGAAAAGTCCCTCTAGGAGGAAACGTGCATCCATCCCAAGTGTGTTATAAACGAGGTCAAAGGGAGGTTGAAGCCTACATCACCTGAAGATCTGCATTTCTGCTCCAGATATCACGGCTTGCCATGTTGGTGTTAGGTTTTTGGCCAAGGCGATGAACCTCCTAAGCTTCCTCAGCAAAGCTGTCTCCAAAGGTGCAGATGGGGCTCTGTGGGGTCTCATCCTGGAGATGCTGAGCACAGCCAGGACCCAGAGGGCACCCGGGACTCTGCTACACCAGATCACAGAATCACCAGGTTGGAAAGGACCTTCAGGATCATCAAGTCCAACCATCAATCCAGCACCACCATGTCCCCTAAACCATGTCCTGAAGTGCCATCCTTTCTCTTTTTCTTAACTCTGGCCACCCTGTGTTTGAAGAAATGTCCCTGCTGGCACCCTCACCCAAGCGCTCGCTGCCCGGGGGCTCCTGCCCCGCAGCCCCTTTCCCCCCGTCTTCTCCACCCTGCCTGCTTGGCTACCTTCGCAGGTCTCTCACCCCAGCTACCCAAAACTGCCTCTGGGGTAAAACCGGGGGCGTTTATTGCCGGGGAGGAGGGAGCAAACGAGCGACGCCAGCACGTGACGGACCAGCTCCAAGCCCCTCCCTTAGCCCCCGGCTCCCTGGCTGGATTTTAAACCCACAACCACGTGCAAACCCCCTCCCATGTGCACAAGGCGTCCTCTGCCCCCCTCCCCGCCGCAGCCCCCGCGGGCATCGCCGCGGTGGTGATCTGCAACGGTCAGCACTGCCGGGCGCGCGGGTGCCTGCCCTCGGGGTTATTACACACCGACGAGGGCCAAGAGCAACGCAAGTCGGTGACGTCGTCGTAAAACGATGTCGAACGTCAGACGCGCGGCCGCGGCGCCAGGTACTGTTCTGCGGAGCCCTGCGCGCGTTGCACCGCTTGTCGCTCTCTTAACAAAGGGGGTCTTGTAAGAAGCGCTGCCTGGATGAGATTTAAGCCCTCAGAGATAACCGCTTGGCTCTTGCTGCCGTGGACCTCAATACCTCCTCTTGCATGGGGAAACACACTTCCCTTCTCTACCGCCGGATTTGCTTTTCAATGCTTCATTATGTTTCAAGGTCACGGCGTATCGAGCAGCTTGCTCGACTGCCCTGGAAAGAAACGAAGTCACAAGCATTTTTTTTTGTTGTTTTGTTTAATAAATGCGTGCGCTGAGCCTCAATTGCTTTCTTATAAGCATGTAAAGGAGAACAGAAAGCACTCGGGTCTATGTTTTTTTTTTTTTTTGCACTCCCTCTTTTATAAGTCCTTTATTCACACTCCCTTTCTAGGGCAAAGAAATGCCCAGTTCTCCTCTTTTCCAGCTGGCAAGCGCTGGGCTCTCATTTAGTTCCCAGTGCCATGCGATTATTTGCACGGATGTTAAGAAGTCGTACCCTTCACGGCGATAACGGCGGCAATTGGGCAACGCCAGCCCAAAAGCTGAGCTCCCCCCTCAGCATCCATCAGAGGAACCGCCACCGGCGTGAACGCCGTCGTTCCCATTTAAAAAGGGGAAAAATCGGGGCTGGAGGTTGCTGAGGCAGACAGAGGCAGCGTCGATGCGGCTGGTTATGTCCTGGCGGGCACGGGGTGGGAAGGACTCGGGGCTCGTGTGGTCCATTCGTCCCGTGGTCCGCGCCGGGGCCAGCGTCGCAGGCGAGTGACAGACGGAAGAAACAGGGCTTTGGGGCAAAACGCTGGTTTCTCTGAAGTCGACGGTGAAATTCCCTCTGGCTTCGACGGCCAGCCTTGGCACGAAGAGGACTTTGCAGACCTGCTGGCAGTCAGGCCCGTAGCTGGAGCCTGTCTGGTGGCTGCCAGCTTGTTTGCAATATTCATTAGGGCCATGAGTCCGCAGCGTTTTCGAGCTTGGTGGCTGCGATTCGCCGTGCAGGAAGGAGCAGGGATGCAAAGCGAATTCCCCTCTGCAACCCTTCCGAAACAGGTCCCGCGTTATTTTTGCCTCTGACAACGCTTGGACCCATCTTGGGCGATGCTGGGGCTCCCATTGCTCAAAAAGCATCTGTCAGAGCAGCTTGCTGTGGGTCGCGGTGTTTCACGGGGTGTGGAAACCTTCCCCGTGGACATGCCACTTCTGTTGAGACTCCGGCTGCAAAGCAAGACAGCCGGGCGAACCGGTTTTCCACCAGCCAATTTTTGGCAGGTCTCCTGACACGAAGCCAAGGGCAAACGCTTCTTGGGCGCTGGCATCTCGCAAGGGCTGAGAGCCTGCCAGCCCAGGGACTGCATCCCCCAGACATCCCTGTGAACCCACTTGCAATCTTCCAGAGGCGAAATTTATGGAATTCCTCCCCCTGGCTCTCATTACCTCGTGGCTACTCAACCACTACGAGCTTTCACCACTCCTCTCTCCTGATGCTTGCAGAAGGTGAGATCCAAGCCATCACGCTGGCTGGCGGGCTGCTCTTCTCCCTGAGGAGCCTCCGGGGCTAATTGCAATCCAATCTGACATCAGCATGGCGATTCCAAGGGTAAAAATGCGTCCCGACAAAATTTTATACCAAATAACATCTGCCTTGAGAAGAAAGAACCTGTAAGTGTCTCAGCGAGGAAAAAAATTGCATGAGATGCTCATACCTTATTAAACATCAGAAAGCCCACATCAAGAGAGGCGTGAAAGTCCCTAATGTGAGAAAAACACTCATCAGACTGTGCAGGCAGTCTCGGCTGCTGAAGAAGCTGAGCTTTGGTAGCTCTTCTGCACTCATCCAACTAGGAAATGTGCAACGCTCATCTTTCCCGGTGGCGATGGAAATGTGTTGTGCCATCACTGGCATTTCCCCCTTTAAACAAAAATACGTTAGCCCATCGTCAGTGCCTGCAGCGAGAAATACCTGGGGCTGGCAGCTGCCTGATGGGACCTTAGCATCGGAAATGAATTCTCTGCTGTGATAAACATCCCAAATCCATTGCTGGATGAGTTTTTAGAGACTTTGAGAAATAGAACGAGCAAGAAAACAAGCCGGGGTTTTCCCCTGTGCATGCAGGAGCATCTCCAACGCAGCGGAAAGCACGATCAATAATTGAGTGAGAAGGCAAGCCTCTCCGAGCTTTCACAAAGCACAGCCTGAGCATCCAATATTTATTTTCAGGCCTTAAATAATGTATCTGAAAATGCTGCTAACTGGATATTTTAAGGCAAACAAATTTATGTCATGAAAAGTTAATTGGCAAGAGCATCTCTGAAGGAAAATCGACAGCAGCCACAAAAATACCCCTCAGCTCCTCAATGCATCGGTCCTGTTCCTCCTTGTACGTTAGGGGGCAATTCTATAATTTCTAATTAAGGAATCATTCGCTCTCAATTAGCCCATATAAGCAGATTTCACTCGCTCCCCAAGCTAAATCACTTAAGCTCCAGCATTTCCTCCTCGCTGCTGCAATGCCGGCCACCAGCGATGCAGTGCGGGGATGGGAGTCAAGGGACGGGGTGGCCAGTTCTGGTTCTGCCACCAGTTTCCCATGGGAGCTTGGTGGAATGGGTTCATCCACATGGGTTAGTTCACTCAGCAGACAGGTAGCGCCTACTCTAGGCAAATAGGAGAAAAAATCACCCCCTTTCCAGAGGCGTAGCATGGCTTGGAGGTGGTGGGGTCTTGCATGGCATGGAGATGAACCGTATGCCCAGAACAGTGGTCACAGGTGGCCCTCAGAGGGGTCCTAGGGCTCTGGCAAGTGGAGGTGCTACCATTAGGGGCAACATGAGCAGGAAGTGAGGGGAACAAAGACGTTCCACTGCTGGCTCCGGTGCCAGTGTATCCCACTGCTGCGCCCCAAAACGGCAGTCAGCACGGCCATACAGGCGAGAGCTCTGTAGGAATGACCTTGGCCAGGGCTGGCACGTTCCCACAGGCGTTTGCTGGCACGTTGGCAGCAGATAAAGTGTCTGCTGTTAAATCCACCGTGGCTTTAAAGCTGGCACGTTCCGTCCC
>NW_010550170.1:2633-3315 GCF_000687285.1 Phaethon lepturus | reverse complement strand
CGGTCTGATTGCTAAAGCTTTCCCGTTACTCGCCAAGAGTAGAGCGTTGTCAGCTGTGTGCTGGAGATCTTTCCCTTCCTATGTGTCTTGAAGCCCTAATTCTCCGTGTTCAGCTGTGTTGTGGCTCAGCCGTGTCTGAGCATATGCACCGTGTTTACCCCCTCCGCGTCGTCGCTTTTCCCTGCAGGAGACAGGATGGAAGAGCTCCGCGATGCGCCTCGTTGCCGATACGTTTTGCTAGACAGGTGATTAAGTATATCTGCAGATAATATCTCAGAAAGCGAACAGAAACTTGGAAGAAAGAAAAACAATTTTCTTGTTTAACAATATGAAACGATATGTTTTCGTATTGAAAACAGTATAAATTTCTCATTAAAAGCTGCACTCTGGCTGCCTGCCGAGAGCTGCAAAGTTGTCCTGGCCGGAGAACGCCCCGTTCCTGCCTGCAACCCTTCTGGCTCCGTTGGCATCTTCAACTTGAAGTCGTCTTCGTTCTTTTCCAGCAGTTTTTCTTCAGCATCACCTTCCTGGAGCAGAGAGCAGGTAACAAGTTGGAGACTTTGGGATGCAAGTCCCACCGACCCCGCTTTGCCAGACCCTTGGGCGGAGACCCCGGCGTAACCCAGACCCGGAGCCTGGGCGATCCCAGGCCCCCAGCCCCACCACGATGCTCCCCGTCGGG
>NW_010550170.1:897-2565 GCF_000687285.1 Phaethon lepturus | reverse complement strand
ACGGAGCGGGCCCAGGGCGCTGCCTCCCCCCCGCCGCAGGCGTTTGCTCCGGCCGCGCAGACGGCAGCTCCCCTTGCAGGGAAGGGTGGGACAGAGAGGGAAACCGGACGGCATTTATGTGCCCAGCGGCGCACAACCTACCAGCTAACGCCCTGTGCTGTAGATACCACATTAGGGGTGACGCTGCGTGCTCCTCAGGGACCGCAGAAGCTCCTCGGCTGTTTTGGCTGGGTTTGCGAGGCACCGGCTGATCCGCAGAGAAGCGTTTGCCTACTTGGTACAAACGTACTCTGGGACTGAACCGCGCTCACAGCAGACTGAAATACTCCCCCCAGCGTCACGCAAATGTCCTTTGCCTTCGGCTATAAATTCAGAATTCTTTAAATGATTCATTAAGGTCCATAAGATCTCTAGAAAAATCGGGCGGTGTTATTCTCGAAAGAAACCAATGCAATTTTGCGCAGAAAACACGCGAAAAGGGCAGTCTGAGGGCGCCGATGACAGAGCTGTCCGAGCTCACCCATCCCGGCTGAATTTGGCCTTGAGGTGGGGCATGAGCTCGGCCCTGAATCTCACAGCAGCACTCGGGGCTGTGGGCTGAGCTGGATCAAAAGCCAGAGCAAATCTTGTCACCAGCCCCTGTTAAGCGAAACCAATGGGTTTTCCACAGCTCTACTTAAAGGCCTTTATGTGTGTAAAATCTCAGCCCTAACAAGGCGCTGATGTCTTCTTCTTCTTCATTTAGTTTTCATGGTTCTCTTTTTAAAATATACGTTGAAATAAAGGCAAAAACACGCGCAAGCAATGGCAAAGTACGGAATAGGAGGCCAGAAATCACACACGCGTAGATAATGGGTCAGTATTTCCTTCTGCACCGGCGGAGGACCCGAAGGGTTTCTTTCCGCCGGTCCTCCCTGCCGTCCCGGCTGGGTCCCTGCCCCTGCCTTTCCCCGGTGTCCGGCTGACGAATTCGGAGAAGGAGCCAAGACTCTGTCAGATTTTCAAGCTTTAAGATTAAATGCTTGAAAATACAGCAAATAAAATAAGTTTGAAGAAGTACAGTAAATAAAATAAACTTGGAGGAAAACGATCATTTCCCCGTGCACTAATACTAATACTGGAGTAGAGAAACTTCGGATGAATGATCCTGCTCAAGACTTAAAGCACAAAGCTCTTACGGCCCTGCAGCTGCTCAGGAGCGGCTGGAGCTGGTGTAAAGAGCCCCGCTGTGAAGAGCAGCTACCTCGGCTGGCAAAGCCACTTTGCGTGTTGCATAATATGGGAGGTTTTTTCCTGATTTTGTTTTAATCTATTTCTTATTCTACGAGGAACACCTGAAAACAGTTATAATAATTTACTTACAGCTAAGAAACTGTATATATATTTTAAGAGTGTTCAACCCTCCCCTGTTTGAAGCTCAACGGCCAACACGACGGGTCTGTGCGGCCGCAGCGAGACAGTGGAGACGGGAACCAGTGGTGATCCGCTCAGCTCCATTGCCTCTGCCAAAGGCTCTTCCGGCTCACTGCCCAGCCCAACTGCCTCTTTGTTCTATATCATATATATTTTAGCTCTGGATGGCAAAAAGCCAGCCGAAGAGGTGTTTTGATCGAAAAGTTCTTGATTAACCACTGCGGAGGTCATGAATGCAAACCTCTGTGCTGCCGA
>NW_010550170.1:0-302 GCF_000687285.1 Phaethon lepturus | reverse complement strand
CTGCCGCCTGTCAGCAGCCGCAGGCAAGGTACTGATTTGGTCAACGTTTTAATTTCACTAATAACTTAACCTACCTAATAGCTTACTTTCCAAAAGATCGCTTTCGTTCAGGGTGTTTGTTACATGCTCTGCTTTTCTTCCCCGAACTGAAAACAAAGCGGTGACCAGCCTACCGCTGCCGGGCCGCAGGGCTGGCCAGAGCTCGGTGCTCGCCACGAGTCGGGAGCGCAGAGTTCGGAAGCAAAGGACCGATGCTGCAGCCCCTGGTCCCCGCGGGCAGCACCGCTGGGCATCGGGCCGGC
>NW_010550169.1:831-1114 GCF_000687285.1 Phaethon lepturus | reverse complement strand
TTGTTCTCGCCGATCTGCTCCACTTGAAACCTCTTGGCACACTTGCACTGGGCCACTTGCCGGGTGACCTGCCATCACCAACGAGAGAGGTAAGGGACCAGGATTTTGGGAGCCTCCCCCAAGGCAAGGCAGCCCTAAGCAGCCTTTCCTTCAAAACCACAGCAGGTACTGGTGGTACCAGCCAATTGTTTTGGCTCAGCACCATGACAATCCTTCCCCCCCGCCCCTTTTTGTCTTCCCCACTGCCAACCCGCAGCCTGACACACACCCCACCCCTCAGCAA
>NW_010550169.1:406-683 GCF_000687285.1 Phaethon lepturus | reverse complement strand
GGGGCGGTAGGCGTCCTTGTTCGGATGGAGAGCGGCCACAAACTCGTAGTAATCGATGTAGCCGTCGCCGTCGCGGTCAAAGATGTCGGCCACTGCGGTCATCTCCAGCTTCGTGGTGGGGAATTCTGGAAAGGGGGAAAAATGGGCAACCAGTGCAGGGACCTCCCCGCTGAGAGCCGGGGACGCCAGAGCACGGTCTGCGTCCCAGTCCTCGCGCAGCGACGAGCCTGCCACGCCAAGGCGGCTGTTTTCCAAGCTCGTGTCGGGGGCGCGGGGA
>NW_010550169.1:0-302 GCF_000687285.1 Phaethon lepturus | reverse complement strand
CGGCGAGGAGCCTGCCACGCCAAGGCGGCTGTTTTCCAAGCTCGTGTCGGGCGCGCGGGGACTCACTAGAGGCCAGGATGCCGTCAATGAACTCCTGCCTGGTGATCTTCCCATCCTGGTCTTTGTCGATGCGCCGGAAGAAGTCCATGACGCGGGATTTCTTGTGGTTCATCCAGCGCATGTATTTCTTCCGCCAGACGTCGAAGTCGAAGTTTGCAAACTCCTTCAACTGGAAGGAAACCCGCAGGAGTCAGCAGGGGAGCCCCCCGCAGCGGCAGCACCCCAAACCAGCCGCCTGAGCT
>NW_010550168.1:0-8464 GCF_000687285.1 Phaethon lepturus | reverse complement strand
TTTGAAGGCAGGGAGGCCTGCTCCGGCGGCAGAGGTGCGTTCTTCGCGTTCTCTGACCCCGTCGAGGTCGGGCGGTAGAGCAGGTCCGAGCAGCAGCGGTCACGGCGAAGGCCCCGGCTCAGGGGGTTCGTGAAATGCCCGTGTCCCTTGTAGCGATCCCGTGCCCGGTAAGAGGCACTAACGACCTCCTCTGCCTTTGTGGACTTTCTGCTCCGACCTCGGCAGCTCTTCCCCTGCCGGTTTCCCTCCGCTTAGTGCGGCCTGTGGTGTGGCGTTTTGGCTCGGCCCTGCTCTCTGGGCTGCCGCCATCCCGCTAGGCCTGCCTGTAGTTGGGGTTGTTGGAAACTCGCCTTTATCCATCTCCTGACCTTAAAAGGTGGCCTCTGAGCACTTTTTTCCCGGAGGAAGGCCCTTGGCGGCCTGGGGAGCTGAATGAGGAGGTCGGTCCTCGCCCTCCTTCCAGAAAGTTCCTCCCTTGCCTTGCCGGGAAGACTCCTCCAGGAGGTGGCTGCTGCACTCGGGAAGGAGTACACCCGTCTCAAATCCAGCTGTTGTACGCTGTAGGGGAGGTAAAATGAGCTCTGCTTGCCTCTCAGCTGCAGGAGGGACCTTGGCAGGTCAGGGTAGCCTCCCATCCTTCTCAAAGTCCTGTGCTTTCTTCAAAGCCTGTTGCTATCGGAAGCCAGGCTCAGGAGCTTGAAGGCACAGAAAAGACCCATTTTCCAAACTAAAATATTGGCAAGCGTCCTTTGTGTAAAACTCTGCTTTTTTCTTTTTTCTTTTTTTTTTTTTTTTTAAGAACTTCTATCATTTTCCAGTTTGGCCAACAGAGATGGGCAGCTCAGGGGCTGGAACACAAGATTGTGTGCAATAAAGCAAAGCTTCAGTTTTCTTGGACTTTGTTTCCAGTGGACCCCAGAATAGGGGGATACCCTGTTTAGACCCCCATGTTACTGGTGGAGGAAGTCATTAGAGGAAACACTAATTCTGTCCAAGGCAGGAACATGATGATAAAATTTCAGCAAAGAAACTAAGCTAAGCTTAAGGAGTGGGATGTGTGTGTGACTTTGGTGTTGGGGAGTAAGCCAGCTGAGGAATCTGAGGAACAATTTTAGATCTGGATCTATTTACCACAGACTGAATGATTGTTGGTCTTTTTTAAAGAACAGTCCAACTGTGGTGTCTCTTGTTGCCCTGCTCTTTTTGTAGGAGCTAGTTACAGCTATATTGGGACCTATTTGCCTCCTAGGTAACCTTTTAAGGGCTGTGATCAAATCACATGCATATTTTCGTGTAACTAATTTATAGCATGACATTTGTTTTACAGAGGTAGTTGCAAAATGCTATAAAAACTGCAGTACTGTAATTATTCTAACTTTCACATGTATTAGGTTGTTTGGGTTTTTTTCCCCCTGTAGATTCTGTAAAGTTACTTTGTTTTTTTTTTTTTTTTCCTATTATGGGGAATACTTAACTGGAAGTAGGTTAGTGAAAAATGTGACCTTCTGCACTGGGAATCTGTATCCCAGGCCTGAAAAACCTGGGACAGTGAATTTTTAGAATAATGAATCATAGAAATGTAACAGTAATAGTGAGCTTTTGGCTGGAATTGGTTACATTGATGATCAATTATCTATCATGCATTCCTGTCTGAAGTTTAATAAACTAATTTTCATGAAATACAAGATGGGGATTTTTGAGTATAACACCAGTTCTCTGGCAATTTTTTTTTTTTTTTCAAATGGACTTCCAGATTCATAACATATATTTGATGTATATCATTTACAGTTTAACTCTGCCCATAAGGTTCAAAAAGATACTTTTTTTTAATCACATGAAAACTCTTCTGCCTTTCCTTGCTGGATAGTTTCGATGTTATTTCATGGTTTTCACTTCTTGAGCAGTAGAAAGCTACAACAAGGTGACTGGGTCCCAGCACCATCCTGTTCTTGAAAACTACTATTTGTTCCTTCTCTTCCTCTGTAAAAAGGCCCGTGTGCATGTCCTCTTCCATCTTTGGATGCTTTGAGAAGAGGATAAAGATGATGTGTAGTCTTGGACTCTGACTCAATTACTTGCTTTGCATAGTTCTGAAATTCACGCTCTTCACAAAGTGCAATAACCTCTCTCTGAGCATCGTAGTCCAAGTCTGCTTGTTTCTCCTGCTGTTTTTTTGCCTGCTTTTCAGCCTGATGAAGAAAAGGGAGTAACAAAGCTTAGTATTTCTTTCACAACATAACTATCCCTTAAAACTTAGAGAGAATAGAAGCTTACAGAGCTCTAAGGTCATGTTAGTTGATACTTGGCAAATATCATCCCTCCCCACTTCTCTCCCCTGTCATACCCCCCACAGAAAGGGTACATTGAATAGCTGAATGAACCTCAGCATTAGCTGCTGCTCTTTGGTGATCTGCCCAGAAGATCCAAGAGGGCAGCAGTAGTACATACTGGCACAGGACAGAATGTGATCTGTCATTGCAAACCAGCCTTGACTTGCACTACTGCTCAGAGAGGAGGCTGGTCCCCAACACCAGCATATGTGGAGCATGCGTGGTTTAGAAAAAAAACAAGCAAAAACCCCCAAACAAAGCACAACAAGCTTCCTCTCTCTCTCTTTTCCTCTCAGGCAGGAGCTAGTGCTGTTTGCTGTTCAGATTAGGTGCGTGCTTCTTTCTGAAGGGGCTGACAGGCTACAGCTCTTCTAGTTACCATTTGCTGGATCTGAATTTTCTGTACTTCCATGTTTGCATGACATTGTCTTTGTTTCTTGGCTTTTTCCATTTCCAGGTAGATGCGGTTCTTTTCCATTAACGCATGAAGTTCTTTTTTACCCTCTGCTTTTTCCTCTCTCTCCTTTTCCACCTTCATCTTCATCTGTATTTTACAAAATACACAAAAAAAGTTAACCAAGGGGACAGCCTGCTAAGCTGGAAGTCATAGCTTTCATCAGAAGCAGCGCTGTGTTAGCGCTCTGATAAGCATGGTCATTGTGGCAAGCCAGTGTCCAAGCCCAGGGTTTTCAGCAGCCCTGGTAGATGTGCACCCGACACAAAGTGGGAGAGGGGGAGAGGATCCCGGGAAGGATGGCAGCAGACCTGATGAAGCATGCTGATGCACAGCAGCCAGAGCCACCAGCTGTGATCTGGGCCAGGCCCCTCGTTTGGAATAAGCACGAGTAAGAACAGGCTAGGTCTCTTACCACAGTGGCTCTATGTTCAGCAATAGATTCAATGGCAGCCTTTTTTTTTGCTTCTTTCTCTTTGCGTTTTTTTTCTTGTTCAGCTTCTTTTTTTGCAATGTCTTTAGCAAGACGATCATCTTCCCTCTTTAATGCCTCACTCATTTGTACAGCTAATTGGCTAACGATTTTGTCCTGATGTTCCTGTGTTACTCTATGGAAAAACATGAGCAACCATAACATACCAGGTTACACACCTGGGTCTACCTGAAGCATTACTGCTACCAAACTCAGCAATCCTGCTTCTAGTCTTCTGTCTTGCTACACAGGCTGGCCCACCCAACTCCTTGATCTCCTTGTGTTCTTCCTGTTTTATTTTTTTGAAACTATCTGATTTAGCAAATAAATGTTCCCTGTATTCTTGTAACACTAGCTTTCTGTTGCAGTCATGAGCCGGATCACTTGGTGAGGAGCCTGCCTAGCATCTTGCCATCAAGAGGGAAGTGTTGGGAGTATTGGCCAGAAGTAGGAAGAGAAGGGAGCTCTTAGATTGGCTCAGTGGTGTCTTCGTGCTGTACCCTCAATGTTAAATTGGTAAACCATCTTCCCTGAATAAAAACCCAATGTAATTAATTAATATAGATGCCTAGTTAAGAAGTAAAATTATTGTTCTTGATCTGTTTCAGGGAAATATAGCTTATGCCCAAAAATACTTCTGTCAAGGATTTTCATTGTCTTTAATTGTTGAGGAGGTGGAAGCTTGGCAGGCCATAGGGAAAATCTGTTGCCAACACACTGGTGTAGAGCTTTGCACATCTGTAAGTCTCTATACACTGAAGGGCGGAGAGATTGCTCCCCTGCCCAGCTATTACTAAGGAACCTGTGAAAGAATTTCCTTTTCCTCCTGACTTCCCTACTCTCCCTATCAGTAGAATTTAATTTTTAGAATAACTGTGGTTTGTGTTACATCATCAGTCTGAAAGACTTGAGTATGACTACAGTATAATTTTTAGTTTATTTACAATTTTTACTCTAGCTTTGTACCTACCTACGCATTTCAGCTTCTTTCTCTTTTATCAGCTTGGCAATAGTTTCCTTTGCTTTAAAATGAGCTTTAATCCGATTATCTTCTTCCATTTGTTTTTGTTCCTCTACTGCTTTGATAATTTTCTGGTCAGTTACATGCTCCTGCATGGGCAAAACAGTCCTGATATAACCACCAAAGTTTAGAAAATCTAGGTCTGAGGAAGCAACTTAAAATAATCACTCCCTGTTATCTCTGTGTTTCTTTCGAAGAGAGAAGACAGGAAAGGGATTCTCAGTACTTTCACTTACTTCTGCCTCCCTGTTCAAGCATGCATGCAGAGGAGATCATAGATATGAGGAAGGAGAAGGGGAATTGAGCATCGAACAGCTGCTTCTCTAGCCCATTACACAAACAAGTTGCTCTGCAAAGCAATGAGCACTACCCCGTGCTCCCATTCACACACATGGGAGAGGGGGACGTTGAGAGGAACGGGACTGCGCAACCCCCACCGACACGTACACAGACCGTGCTGCTCCTGGCCCACCTCATCCAAAACTATCCCAGTCCGACAGCTTAATCCAAACCATAGCTGAAGAGGAGTTTTCTGTAATTTTATGTGAGAAAAAAACCTGTCTTGCATGCTGGCCAGAACTGTTCTAAGGTCTTTCTAGTTTGCATTTAGCAAGATGCCTCTAAATGTGAAGACAGAAGGCAGCAGGTCTTGACTAAATTTCTAAACCTCTCCAATCCTAAAGGGAGGGACAAGTTAAAAAGATACTGTTATGTTCAGACTCAGGCTATTCCCTCTTCCTAACAAATCAAAATGGGCCTAAACCAACAGATATGTGGAACTTGAATCCTGTTCTCAAGTGAAGGAGAATATTCCTTGATGTCTACAGCAGACCTTTTAATCATAGACCAGGCAAACTGTGAGGTGCCAATGTCACTTCAGAAAAGGCACCTGCCTCCAAAAAAAGCACAGAGGAAAGACATGGCTTGCAACTGGCAGGGTAGGCATATGATCCAATGCTGCTGAAGCTATCAGCAAACCTCCTGTTGCCAGTTGGCCCATTTAGGTATACGAATGCTGCTGTTCCACTCCGAGCAGCCCAGGTGAAACAAGCATTTTGAACTCTCTGCTTTCCTGTTACTTACATGATACAGCCTTTGGTGTTCAGCTCTTTCTTCCTGTTCCTTTTCCATTCTTCTCTGAATTTCCGATTGGTACAATCGGTTCAACCTCTGTATTTGTTCCCCTTCTCTTTTGTCTTCTAGCTTGGCCAGATCTGCCTGATGCTTGTGCTCTTTTATTCTGAATCAGGAAAAGGATGCTAAAAAACAAGCTAGGGACTGCATGAAGTAATGAACAAATAGGGATTCTGCATAACCATAGGTACCTTGCACTGAAGAATGTGATACTTAGAATTGAAACTAGGTAGAATATCGGAGGTGAAAAATAGCTTCATTGTTTGTAATGGTAGCCCTCAGTCCTCTGACCAGAAGTTAGCTATGGTATGCTCACAGATTGCAGTCTAGTGATAACAGGTTTTATGTAGATGACCTGTTAGCACCACTGCATTCATAACTTTCTGGCCTATCTCTGCACCATTCTCAGTGTACAAGATTTCCCCAGTAAGTCCCACACTATCTATGCTTCTCTCTATGGGCATGCAGGCAACAGCTTAAGCTGGTAGTGTTCTACACTAAGTTCTGCAAGGATTTATGTGTTGGACCTGGAATACGTGAGACCAGACTTTGAAGCCTTTCTCTGCTGCACAGAATTTGATTCTTTTTATCAGACCACCAGGGTGAGTCCTATAAATACCACTGGGGACCCCTCCATAAGGTTGCTGGAATTGCTGAGAGAAAGAATGGAGGTGGCAATGATGTGTTCTCTTGATGGATTCTCTGGAATCTAGTCATGGACAAATGGAAAATCTGGTTTAACCTTTTCTGGAACCAAAACTGACTTAAAATACACTTTCAGTAACAACTTTTGAATAGTGATTTCGCTAAAACCTATTGCTGCCTACCAGATGCGATTTTACATGCAGACTGTTAGCAACTAAAAGACGCTGCATATTACAGCTGTTCCCTTTTGTGCAAGGTCTTTTGTGGCACTCTGGATTTTTCTTTTAGTGTTGCATTTGTGAATCAAATTGTTAGTAAGTTTCTGTAAAAACCTTATAGAATGTATCTGTGAGAAGAGATTTTAAGTAAATAATAAAGTAGGGTTACTTTTGATTAATTATTACTTACTGCTCCAGCTGATGTCTGCGTAGTGCCTGTTGATTCATATAACGCTGATGAGCCTTTTCTTGCTCTCTAAGAATAGCTTCTTTATGTTCATGTTCTGTTTCTTCACCCTTCTTTTTGTTAGCATCTGACTTTAACTTTTTAAATTCAACTTGAGCATCTCTCTCTTTTAAGACCTCAGCAAGTAGAAGTGCACTCTGCAAGAGAACATTTGAAGTCATTTGCATGTTCAGAAGTGTTTAAAAAAATCCAGTACAATTTGAATTTAAAAATTATAAGTTGTAAACTAACGTGCAACCCTTTCACTCTTCCGTTCTGATAGTATAGGTAGGTTTTTGCACGATCAATAGCCTCCTTCCGTTTTGCTGCTTGGAACTCTTCTTCTTCCAAATCAAGTAACTTTCTTTCTTCCTCTTCCCTTTCTTCACGTAATTTTTTGGCTTTAAGTTTCCGTTGTGCCAGGCCCTGCAATGCAGGTGAAATTAGAAATCACACTTCAAGCCAATAGATTAAAAACGTATAAACGATTCTGAAGGTGGTGTACTCAATGGGAGGGGGGTGTGTGTGTTAAATTTTGCATTTGAGCTTTAATTAAAAAACTTAAGTGTTGATATTAGATGTTAAATGTATTTAAAGTAGTTTAGTTAAAGTACATATTTAAAAGCAAATCTTAAACAAAGGGAGCTAGAAATGTTACCATGGATGGTTGTGCATATATGAAAATGAACTCTCTTGTTTACAAATGTATCTTGCACTTACCATAATGGTATTGGGCCAGTCTTTTACAGCAGCTTTGGAGCGTAAGTGCATTTCTTCCCGTTCTTTCTTCTCAGCAAGGATGCGTGCTGCTTCTCTAGTTGTGCTGCCAAGATTGTCCTGAATTCTTTCCCATTCTGCTTTTGGCAGTACAATTACCTGATGAAGATCTACTTCATTTGGAAGAAAACATAGATCTAGAACATTGTTTTCTTCCAAATGATGTGTCGCTGTGCAGAGGGAAGAAAGGATACTGAGGTTACTTGGTAGCAGGAAATCCTTTATTCAGACCTGTATCAGGATTTGAATTTTTGCATAGTAACTGTACTGAGTTATCCTTAGTATTAGTTACTCTCACCATCCCCATACCCCAGAGCTAAGTCAGGGTATCTGTATCTGTAGTCTAACTATGGCCAGCGTATGTACTTGGGCTGTGGCTGAATGACTTAACTGTTTGTATGTATGTCCCCTTGCTGTTTCTGTGAATGTACAGGTTTGGCTTGTGGTAACTAACACTTTCCAGAGAGTACTTGGGCATGAATCCAAGAACAGCAGGGACCAGGGAGCATTCCCAAAAGGAAAGGAGGAATATTCTGCTGGCTGGATGAGGCAGCAGTTTGGGCACAGGCTGTGCCTTACTACCCTTGTTCTCCGCACTCATCATATTTACTAAAATGTATCTGGCTTGTGGAACAGTTTCTTGATTTGTTGGAAGGATTAGCATTTCTTTCTTCTGTTAGGTTTACATACACATGTGCATGCATAAATACAGCTTTTCTAGGTGATCACTAGGTCTTGTGAAATGCCCTCCAAACTGTCACCAGTAGTGTCAAAGGAAACAGCACTCCGTATGGAGTGGCATCCTGTTAGGAATTCTCCTTGTTCACCTGATTTGCAGCAGACTTGAGACACTGTGTCTAAAATGTAAGGAGGCTTTCTCTTCCAGCGATACTTATGTTGAAGTCTGTTTTTCTGATGCAGTTGCTAATCTGTTTGTCTTATGGTGGGGGTCAGACCTGATGATCTCCCTCTGTCCGAGGCGAAGGTAGCTTTGCCAAAATTAAACGTATGCTGACACGGCTGCTCCCTACAGACAGGGAACCGACAGGCGCCCAGTTCTTCCCTAACTCCCAGCTGTCCCTCCGCTGGTCTCAGGTTAGGTCTTTCTAGGCCATCCTCTGGGAGAAACAGCCTGTCTTGCTGGGAGAGCCGGGGGAGGTTGGGGCTCACCCTGCCCACGGGGACGA
>NW_010550167.1:4147-21699 GCF_000687285.1 Phaethon lepturus | reverse complement strand
CGCTCGGGGCGACCAACGCTGCGCGGTGAACCTGCTCCCCCCGGGTAACTGCTCATGCCGCGGGCGCCATCCTGCGTCGGCGAGTGGGGAGGGCCGGCAGCCCCCGCCGCCCGGAGCCCCCATGGGCCGTGGCTGTGGGATGGGTACGTCTACTGAATTGACACAGGTACTTCTGATGTGGGGGGGAGTGGGTTTTTTGTTAATATTCCGAGGTTTCTCCTTCTGCAGCAAATTAATACGTCAGGTGATGGCATGGATAAAACCACGCTCACCGAGCAAGTTCTGCGGCAGTCGCAGCCGGGTGTACCTTAGCCGCATCGCCTGTCTCCAGGGTCAGGCATTGTGGCAGGGTCTGCTCAACCTCTTCTACAAACTCGGTGGTGTATACGGAGAACGGGGGGGAGTCTATCCTTTTGAAAGGACGGATTGTGAAGAGAGAGTTTTTCCCCCATTCTGCATCGGGAGCAAAAATAACCTTTTGAACAGACAGACACGTATCACAGCCAATTGCCTCATGCTTATGGTATCCTCATGGGATTTGAGAGACCTGCCTTCAAATCAGACCCTGCCCGAATCAGACTCGGGAATGCTCACGTTGCTGTCTGACGGCTAAGCTGGGGACTATTCTGGTGTGGAAGACTGGCCTCTCCGTGACTGGAGCTGCTCCACTGTGTATAACTGATCAAATACTCATCAAGCTAAAAGGAAAGACAGCTTATCACCGTCTGGTTACGGCCCTCACATGGGTTCAACTCCCTGCTCTAAATCAAGCAAAGCAAAGCAAAGATATATGGGGTCTGCAAAACCCAGCTGCTTGCTCAGACCAACAAGTTATTTATTCCCATTCCCAGACAACTACATTTTCTTGCCTACACCCAGTGCTGGAGCTAAGAAAACGTTTCCAATAGCAATTTTGTCAAAACAGGTATATTACCAGGAAAAGCTTTGACTCCGGCTAAAAAATTCCTGACCATCTGTGATGAGAATTTCTGACAGAATTCCCAATACAGTTTGACTTACCTGTTTATTGCATAAAATCCCTTTTCAGTGTAAACCTCATTCAGATAAAAATAGTGAGCTTACTTGATGACTTTTATTTTTGTTTCATGAGCCCAAATACTATCTATATACATCTTTTATGATCTGCAACTTTTTAGAAAAGAAACTTGCATGAAAAGTGGTATGCAGATTCTTAGCATAAATTTTTCTTTGCTGCAGGTGGAAGTCTTTGCAGCAGGGATAGGAATTCTACTATGAATTCTGATAATATGTATAAACCCTTTGGGCAAATGTGTCTCTGAATCTCTGGATAGGATTACACATTTATTGAGCACAGAGCATATTACTCCATGTCTTAACCAGTTCGTTAGTCTTTGCTGACTATGGAAGTAGTTAGCTAAACCACTCTTGACTTTGATTTAGGCCTGTGAAGCCTTTAGTATGTCAGTCAACAACTGATGAGATTGGCAAGGACACTTTTTTGTTTAAATAAATATTTATATTGAACTTCAATTTAACGTTGCTAGATCTATTTAAAGGTATTTGGGGTTGATTCCAGGAGTCTTGCCTTTAACTGAAATAAATACAAAAGAGAAAGCTACAAGCCTTTGCTGAGCAGTGCATTTCTGTAAGATGAGATTCTTGTTACCTGTGCATTTGGATGGACGTGCTTGAAAGTATGAGGGTTTTCCAGGATATATGTTTACCTGGTCAGTGAAGGAAGATGGGGGGATAATAACCTACCTATTTAGAAATGTCCCAACAGTGTTTGGAGAGAAAATAATCTTTTTAAAAACATAAATTATGCTATAAATTACATAAATACACTTGCTAAAATACTTCGGTTGACCATATAGTTGAAAAAAACTATACATTATAACTTTGCACTTATATGTGCTATAGGTTCTGTGCTTTGTGCTTACAGGCAGAAAAGCTCTTGATGTGCATAAGGGCTTCATTTTTAGTCTCGTGAACAAAAAGATTCTAGGGGTGCATGAAGGTAATGGTGCGACTGAGATCCATTATCTTTCACTGGCATTTCCTTGTCAATAGTCTGAATTCAGATTGATTACAAATCTAGTCTTCCCTTGCAGGAAGAGATCTCAAAACATCTCTAGAAATGACCCTGGGCCATGTGTTCAGACTAATACCAACCACCTGCCATCAGAAGTAGAAGCTATTGTTGCCTGGCACATTGTCTTTCAGAGAGAGAATGTATATCAAAGTGTACTTTCAGTTGGAATTGAGCTGTCCTTAATGGCCCTCTAAAACAAAATTCACAGCGATGCATTTGGCTTCAAGTACGGCTTTTGAGGCTACTTCTGCCCAGCGATACGGATATTGCCAAGAATGTGTTCATTTAAATACGAAGAGCCTTACCAAAGGGAGGATGGGGGACCATCCTTTTCTAGGGTGCTCCCTGCAAGCAGCTGTGGATTTTATGCTGATGTGGGGCTTATCATCACCCAAGCCTCCTTGTTTCTGCAAGACCCTGTGAACCTGGCCAATCCGATTATTTTCCTGTAAGATTTGGAAATAAAGATGGAAAACTTCATGTAAGCTTGGCATCCTGCAGCACATCCTGGCCAGTTTCCTCCCTGGTGGAACAGAGATGAGGCAGGGCAGAAAGAAGATCAGAGAATATGAATGTGGTGAGAGTAACGCTCAGAGCTTGCTCAAAACGTGGGAGGAATGGACAGTGGAAGGGGTAAGATTAAATATCTCTCTAGTAAATCTAAGATGAGGAATCTTAGACTACTCAAATTGATTAGGGAATCCCTATAGCAGGAAGGATGTTGGCCTCAAATTTTGCAGGCACTTAAGGTAGAACTGATCCTATCCTCATTAAGATTAAAATAGTAAAAACAGCAGAGTTCCACACAAGAACAGGAGTAGTAATAAGCAGAAAAGAAGCAGTAACTCTGATGAGGGAGTTGTTTTATTTCAAAGACAGAGTATTTTTTCCTTTTGTCTATTTCCAGCCTTCCAAGTGAAGAGATAGATACCAGAAAGAAGGTTAGATCGGTAGGCATAACATTTTGTTTAAAGGGAGCATTTTCCAGCTATATGTATTACAGTTTTTATGTGTATTTTTGTATTGTTATTTTACTATTTCCAGATAAAGTTGTTTGTAAGACTGAAAAATCTGTAAGTCTTACAAAGAACAAAGCTGAGAAAATTGTACAATATGTGGAAAATGCGTATGGAAAATCTCTATGGAAAAATTTGGCAAATGGTATTCCTCAAAGATTAGTGTACACAGAAATGTAGAAAAGCTATGCAGAAAATCTTAGCAAATACATAAGAATTCAGTTATTTTTATTTTAGAATGAAAAATCTGGAATTAACTCACAAGAAGACTTGGCTATTACCATGCAGAGCACTGCAGCATTCTGCAGTCTGGCACTCAGCTCTAGGAATGACACTCCCCGTGCAGAATTAGGCAACTTGGTCTCAGGTGCCTGAGTGACTTGTTTAGTTTCTGAATTGAAGGAGAATTAAGGTAGTCATGCTGATGGGCATCAGAGACTGGTCATTTAGCATGTGCTGAACTATGTGGTGATTCCCGTTTTCTTGCTATGCTTTATATAACAGCATGAACACATACACTAATGTCAGCGATTGTAAAATTGGATTGTGAAATGAGCACAGATTTATTTTGAATGGAAAGAATTGGACTTTCCTTTCCATATTCCTGGACTGCGTAGCTGGAAAAGATTTATTAAAGACTGTAGAGCATATGGTGCATACTGCTTTGGACACAGATTACAACTTCGTCTAATTTAGATGGGTTTCTGGCATTCTTTCTACCACAGTGTCTTGCAACAGTTTATAAATGGAACTATCTTTAATGAAAGCTGTTAAGCCAATAGTTTGAAGAACTGAAAAAAAAAAACAACCCAATGCTCCCCTCTTCCCTTGTAACTTTTGGATATCCCTCCAAATGCAAAGACTTACTGTGAATGCAGTAAGCTGTTATGTGGATGTGGTTACCAAATACATTTCTTTCCTCTTATCTCACAGGTTCATTTGTTCATTTTCTTACAGGATTATTACAGCACTAACTGTATTTAGGCTGGGCAGCCTGTTCCAATGTTTAGAGAAGGCAATGTTCTGCTTTGAAGGGGGCTGTTAAGGCCCCTTTAAAAAGTCCAGCATTTCCCTTTTCCAACTCATTTAGGATTGGCTGGTTTTGCATGAAGCAGTAAGGGCTCTAACCTTCATACAAGTCCCTAACCTCGAACTTGTTGGACACTGGAGAATAGAGAGTAGAAAGGGGAACTGCCATATATGCTTGCCCTATTCTTTGCCCAGTTAACCCTAGTCAGCCCCTTGTGCTCTTGTAGCCGCTCTTGGAGACAACATCCAGGGCCAGATGAATCTTTTGGTATGACCCAACAGGTGTTTTTATGTTAAGAGCCGTCTTCAGCTTCTTCAGTACAATTCATAAGTGCCTTAAATTAAAAGCACTTCCCACTAATTTCCACTGTAATCCATTAGCTTTCACAGCCATCCATGACAGCTCACTATGGTGTTGGATTTCAGGCTGAGGCAGCTCAGGAACATCCATATATTTCATTTAGCTGCAATGCTGTGAAAGCGGTTATCTCCCATGAAAGAACAGTAACAAAAAGAAGTCCCGAAAAAGAACAGTTACTGTTCCCCTAGTCATGACCACAGCTATTTCTCAAATGAACCTCTCCAAGCCCTCTGACATTTATACAAAGCCTGGGAGCAAGAGAAAATACCATGATCATTGAAATGTTACATACATTTCACAGGACTTAGTCCTATGTATCCTTGCTATTCCACTAAATATTCTTGAAATACATTGTCTTGCATATATTTTTGTTTATTTTTTGTTAAAATGGTGCTGCTGTATTCTAAAGATAAAACTAAAATAAAGGACTTCAATGAAATATCAGAAGTCACGACATACTCTTCCCAGCATCAAAAATGTCTTATTCGCATTTTACTGAAAAATCAGCTGTGCATTAAAATCATAAACAACTTTTTGTTTCTAAGGAGTCAAAAGATTACATTTCTTAGTTACAGGCCTATATTCTGGGCACAATCTGTGAATTGAAATATGAACTGGGTTTAGCGTACTTCTGTTCCTGCTATAGCCATTAAGAGATTATTTGCATCAATAGGCAAGTTATACTGGAAAAGGATAAGATTCAATTTTTCTCAAAAACTTTCAGGATGCTTAGTATTACGGTTCAATAGAGTTGTGCTATATATGCTATCAGTTTGGCATCCTAGCATGAAACAACCATAAAACCATCCAGAGATATGAAGGTGATGGTGTGTGTCTGTTCACAGATGTTTGAGGGCAAAGGAGGAGGGAAAAGCAACTTGTTCCCGTATTTGTACTTATGTCATGAGCCAAGATCAAAAGAAGCCTCACCATCCGTGTGGTCATCACTGGAAACTGATATGGCTTCAAGCTGATTCAAGCAGCAACCTTCTGAGCTCCTGAAAGACTAGATCTGCCTAACTTCAGTTTTTCTTTTTTTCTATTTAAAAAAACAAAACAAAACAAAATGTTTTTTTCTGGAGCGTGTCCAGAGAAGGGCAACGAAGCTGGTGAGGGGTCTGGAGCACAAGTCTTATGAGGAGCGGCTGAGGGAACTGGGGTTGTTTAGTCTGGAGAAGAGGAGGCTGAAGGGAGACCTTATCGCTCTCTACAACTACCTGAAAGGGGGTTGTGGCGACGAGGGTGTTGGCCTCTTCTCCCAAGTAACTAGTGATAGGACAAGAGGAAATGGCCTCAAGTTGCACCAGGGGAGGTTGAGATTGGATATTAGGAAAAATTTCTTCACTGAGAGGGTGGTCAGGTATTGGAACAGGCTGCCCAGGGAGGTGGTGGAGTCGCCATCTCTGGAAGTGTTCAAGAAACGTGTGGATGTGGTGCTTCAGGACATGGTTTAGGGGACATGGTGGCACTGGATTAATGGTTGGACTTGATGATCTTGAAGGTCCTTTCCAACCTAGTGATTCTGTGATTCTGTGAAAACCCACAAAACACACGCCTGAAACTCAATTAGTGGCAATAGCTTCTATGTATTATTTTTTTAAACTTTAAAATAGTATATCAAGAGATTTGTCAGCCAAAATAAAAGTACTCAAAGCAAATGGAGTAACAACTAAAGAAGTCCACAGGCTTGCAGAAAATGCTGGACATTAATTTTTATCTCATTGCATCCACAATTGTAGCCATCTATACATCTACAAAATTTCATCCACAGGTCAGGTTATCTGGCAGTACATACAAGTAAGTTCCTATATAAATTATTGCTTGAACGGTTTTCTGCATAGATCTAATTATAAATATAACACAACTCTTCCAGTACTGTCAGTCTGTATAAAGTTTGGCTAACAGTAAGTACCTACAACCGTCTTGATTTAACAGTGTGTGTACAAGGGCAATCAAGTACACACGAGTACAAACACAGACGGAGATACCCTGCCTGCACCTGTGTATCTACGGTGAATTTTTTCTGCTGTCTTTAATGGCAGACTTAAAGTATTTGCCTGTTTCCTAAACCAGTTAATGCTCATCCTGAGCAGTGCAGAAGTTGAAAGTTTAGTTCTGCATTTTACCAGATATGGTTGGTATTTGCTAAGAGATTGAACGGGACTACAAGGGACCTAGGTGTAATTAAGTGTTAGTTACTTCATAATTCAAGGATCGGCGTGACTCTCATAGTTTAAATTTGTGCAACATCACACCTTCAGTTCACCTAGTACAAATTTTAAATCAGGCCAGAGTACATTTTAGTAATTATAAAAATGAGGTATTTCGCAGCTATTTCCACCCATGCAAGACTACGTATTTCCCTAGCCTAGGCTCATACCTCTTCTGAAGTATCATTAATTTTCTGCATCACCTGTGAGTATAGCCTGGCATTTCTATTTGAAGTCTATACACAGAGCGTTTTGTCTTCTCATTTTCAAATAGCTGTCCCTGACCATTCTCTTTCTCTGCCCCAGAAACAATGTCTGACTTTCAGAGGTGAGAGACAGAACTGGGATTCTCTCTGAATAGGCTTGGGGGAGGGCGCAGGGGTAACCTTTGCTCTTGTCCTGCCCCAGATTCTCAGCTTTGCACATGAATGGATACTCTTCTTTGGGGTCTTTCTTTTGGGGGATGAAACAAATTAACTGCAAAAGAATACCAGGGAATTCACTCTGTGCACTATCTCTGCAAAGTTTTTTTTCCGAGACTCCATGGAAAAAAGAAATTCAGAAGCTTGAATTGCCTGATGCAAAAATAGGCAGGGCAGCCCAGCATTTCTCGCACACTGCTCAACAGTGAAACTACACACAAATGTCTTACCAGCTACATGGTTTCCTTACCAAAGATGGATTGTAAAGCACATTACTATAATTCTTCTGAAGTCCAACTATAGTTTTGAAGGTAAAAAATTTTGTGCTTATTTGTTTAATTGCTGCTCTCTCACTAAGGACAAAGACTAGGTGCTTTTTCTATTTTTAGTTCAAAAATTTGGGGAATTTGATGAAGTACGATGTGCAGAAAAGGATTTGTTCATCTTGAGAACAGAACTCTGGGTGACAAAATGCCCACACTCTCTATGAAGTATGATTAGATATTATGACTGTTTTTCTCAAAAAAACTCAGTATGCTTGTGCTATTAAACATGACGCATGTCCTAGTAAATGTGCCTGGGTGGACACATTGCTCCCAAAGTCTCTTCTGCCCCTTGCCAGTATTTAGGCCTTTAAGCATCTCGGAAGTTGTTCCAGTTGTTTCATGTATGTATTTTACGTAGGACACAGGAATGAATCTTCTATGACTCAATATAAAAAAAAGCTGTAGAAAAAGATGACCATCGCTGCTTTTCATGTTTTCTCAGTTATGACGCACTTAAGTATGTAATTTACAGTTATTGAATCTTACAATGTTTTCAGGTGAGACATTGATCAACAACAATGAATGCTGTGCTGTGTGCATTGACAGCAAACTACCATCAGCAGTGGGATCAACAATATATCAGGGCTATCCTAATTCTGTCTCCCTTTCTGATCCTGTTCAGGGAGAAAGTGAGTTCTCCCCCTGACCTCTGAGATGCATTAAGAATATTAATGGTAAGTATGTGCAGTATTAATGGTAGATGTGTGCAATCCAGTGGTCATTACCTCAGCTTATTAAACAACTTTTCACAAATGAGAAACAGTTTACTCTGTATTAGTTGGCAAGATCACACAGGCGTAGTGACTTCAATGCATGTTAAAAAAAATTAAACTATTTTATTCAGGTCTATTCATATAGATTTAAATATAGATTTGTTTTGTAAAATGATATGTATGTATAAATGTAAAATCTGCATATGTTGGTATTAGGAGGGTGGGAAGGGCTACTATTTAAATTAATTCTTTATAATTTCCATAAAATAATGCTTTGCTATTAAAAAAACCCAAACAGATCTTTTCTTATGGCTAGAGTACTGTGTTTTAACTCTAGATTCCTAACTTTTCTCATCTTTGTTTTTGAATAAGCATTTTCTGAAGCATTCAGATGGTTTGATAGTAGTGAACTTATAAGCACCATAGATTTACATTTAGGAAGTTCTTATAGTTGAGAATGGGGAAAGGGCTCTCCTGTTGCTGATTATCTGGTTTAGATTCAATTTTTCAGACGGGTGTACAGGCCCTCACAGCAAGTAGTTCCACTTTTGAGGCTGAATAAAAGTAGTCTAGATTACCCAAATAATCTTTTTTAAACAGTCAAATTAACTAATTTGCACTAATTAACTGTATAGTTAGAAGGTAATTTGCATGATTAACGAACACTGCTTTTTACCCTTCGGGAAAAAATAAAAGTAATTAAAAGGAATTCCCCTTTTAAAATACAGTTTGTTTTGGATATACTTCTTACCCATCTTTCTTCCTGTTATTTTACTAAAATAAACATACTTAAATGTTTTTTCATAACGCTGGTAACAAGATCAGAATCTCCCTACAAATATTACTGCTCTGTCAGAGCAGGTAATTTTTATTTCCTGACTTCACACTTAGTAATCAGGCAATCGTCCCACATCAGGCAGCATAATACTTTAAACCCCTGAGCAGTAGAGTCGTAGACTGGCCAGCTGGAAGCAAAATAGGTTTCCCCTTTACCCATTGCCAATGTACTGGACTCAACCAATTCCCTGAAGAAAAATGACTATATACTTGGCATACAGCAGCTACTAAATTTAAATTCCTCCCGCCCCTATATACTAAGCTTTCTATCTAGTTCAACACTGAACTCCTATGATTCGGCCAGCTTGGATTCAGAAAGTGATCTTAGCCATCAATAAATTTACTGACATGATGTTTTGCTTTCCTTCCCTTCATACTACTAAAAGGAAGTTCCAGTGAGATGGAAAAAGTGGCAGATACAGCCAACCTAACACGCCATCAACAATCATTTCTGCTGTATTACCTGCACCAGTCCACGTCCGATTGCACTGCTTCATTTCTGTCATGAAATACTGTCTTCCATAGCAATGTGCATGTTTAACCAGCAAACCTGAACTGAACGCAGGTTGTCTAGAAAGGAATGGAAGAGGAAAATAGTTTGAATAGCCACTTACACTTAATAAAAACAAATCTTACTTAGGCTTCTCAACTGTTCCTGGGACTACAGAAGATTCATTAACATCATATGGAAAAATCACTGTATCCCTCTCTTCTGAATGTTTGAAACAAGTGCCACTAAAGTCAACTGCTGTCTGCGTGACTCAGCAGACTTTTATTTAACCTACATTGTTTATGAGTTCTCTGATGTCCATTTAGTCTAGAGAAAACTTAATTGCAGAATTAGTATCTTTAGCTCAAATTAGATTGTGTTATAAGCTAGCCATGTGTGTTGTAAGCCTGATTGGATACTGGATGGGGGATGAATAAATGTCAACAACTGTGGCAAAAGAAATTAATACTAAAATGCAACTATAATAGAAGCAGAAGCATGATTCTCTGATTTTGTAAACAATGAACTCAAAGTAATTTTGTTTGGTTTCAATGGAAGCCATATTGGCTTCATTAGTTTTACTAATCTAATTTTGACACATAGGACTCCGTAACTCTCTCCGGTTTCCATTATTCCTACAAATCCTTTTTATGTTGAAGCAAGATGGAACAACCCATTAAAACATCTTAGAGACAACCTCAGTATGTATACTAACATTGAGCTGAATGTATACTAACTTGACAGAAAAAGAAAATTGTTGTCAGATGTTCAGAATCCTTATGCATATCCCTGAAATTAAATAGAAAATGAAAAGAGATTTTTGCATTGTGTTTTTGGAGTAAGAACTTTGGGATTTTTTTTTGTGTGACATTCATATTCTAACGTCTACCCCATATTAAGGCAGAGTCAATATTACTCACAATTTTTCTTGAATAAAATAAAGGTTTAGCAGAAAAGTGTCTTTATCCAAGCCAAATGTTTTTCAAGTTTCTTTGGGTTTAAGAGTTTAGGAATAGTGATGGTGAAGTTGAGAAGGAAGTTGTTTATCCAATTAAAAAAATCCATGCATCTTCTCATTTAACAATGAGATAAAATACAATCTTCAGTTAAACTGTGCATCCAGAGCACTTAGGTGACATGTGAGAGACCCAATTTCATGATCCTGCTTCTAACTAAGTCAATATTATTTAGAGTAACTGGAATTGTTTTATCATAAAACCATGGAGAGATCTGTGCTTGACTGGTAAATTGGTTTGTTGTCCTGGCATTCAATAATGCAAACCAAGGTTCTCACCTTTGCTTTGCCCTAAGGTTTTACACATCCGATCTAGGAACTCTTATTAATAGACTGTGGGGTTGTTCTTTCTCTTTTTTTTTTTTTTTTTTTTTTTTGACCTTTGTAGAGCTGACAAACCTTTCCATAGAAAGAATACAATGAACTATGGCCTGGATTTTAACTTCCATACAACTGGGAATTAAAAAAGAAAGTTCTTATTGGTTCCACCTACAATGGAGTATAACTATTACAAGGAGAGAAAAAATTATGAAATGGCACACCTTACACTGAACAATTTCCAACTGTTCCATCACTACATTTACAGAAACTTGTTCTAAATTCAACTTTTTGAAAAGTTGCTCTTTTACACAGTTTTCTTACTTTTCATAAAGCTTAGGGAGTACAATTTGTACTGTGCTTCTATAAATTGATCTGCCAGGACTGAAGAATGTCAGCAATCAGCAAGCGAAGTACAAAATCTTTGTAAAGAAAAGGTGCTCCCTTTCAAACTCCTAACTGGTAACAGTTTCTCTTTAAATAAGGGATAGATAACAGTAATAAAAAAAAAAACAAACAAATAGAAATGTATTGTATATGTATCAAGTATCTGCTTGATCTTTGATCCACAGTTTTCCTGGTATACAAAGTGGAGACTAAATACAGAGCTAAGTGCACAGCACCAATTTATAAATGCTGTTTGTCAACCTCTTCCAAGAAAATGTTGTTTGATTTTGGGATTGCAATTCCTTTTTCTACCTTCCCAATTTTATGTGTGGCAGAGTTTGCCTCATAACAAAATCTATTGTTGAGAAAATTATGTCTTTTTCTGATGGAAAGAAATTCTTACGTTCTGGGAACGAAGGGCTGGAAGGCCCAATTAAAGCTATGACCTGGATCCCTATGGCCAGTTTGCACAATCTTTTTTTAAATTGTTTTCATTATCGGTGGCTTGGCATCAAGCAGTAGGCTAGTAGGAAGGAAACCATAACAGAGTCTGAGGCCACCTAGAAGAGAGACCCCCAGCTTTCTTCTGCGGGAATAATTTTTGTAGTATTTTAGCACTTTCCAGCTAGACCTAGCATGCAGGTTCACTCACACTTTCAGACTTCCCCCATAGGGTCCAGATTCCTGCCTCTGTGCAGGTACATGATTACCAGAGTCAATTGCTCCTCATCTTTTTTCCATGTTGATATAGGAACCCAAGGCAGATTTTCTGTGTAATACTAAATATCTTCTGGCCTATCTGTTTCATATGCATTTCTGACAAGTGTTACACTGAAGATGGGAGAGGGACAGCTGAGTGATTCAGAGAGCGAACCAAAGTATCTGCATCTCATCTCCATCCACAACTCCCCTTTGTCACTTTAGCAGCTCAGGTGTGCACCCCTCACAGAGAGTTTGATAACTGTGCTGATGACTTGCTTCTCTGGAGTCAGCACCAAGTGGCAGATGAATAACCTTAACAATTTCCTCCCCAGGAGATATTGGTATGGTGTCTGGATCAAAAATTGTATAGACTTTGTAGTTGCATGGAATGCAACCGGTTTTTCCTCCCTAAGGAGACTTTCCAAGTCCTTTGGGTTTCCTGGAAGCTGGATAGGGAAGGGGGATACGTCTACTCTTCTCAGAAAGTATTTATCAACTCGTTTTTTGTAGCAGCATCCTGATCAGATGAAAGTTGGCTGCCCAGAATGAGAAGGCACCTGAAGACCCAAGATAATTGCCGGTAGCTGGTAGTCTGTTAAAAGGCTGACACTTTTTCTACTGGTTAAAACATGACATAATGAGCTGCTGGAGGAGGATGCTCTTCCCATATAACTTTTAATGTGTTGGGAAGAATCTAGACTTTTTGTTTCTGTTTTCCATACCAGAGCTTTTCCTTCTAACATGATTCAGTGTGGTTCTGCAAATTTCCTTTCACAGTTTTACAACATAATGGTTTACTCACACTTTTATTACTGAGAAATAATATATGTATTAATAATCCCATGTTTATAGGGAAGTTTTTGGAAAAGTCTAAAAAAGTAAAACATGTCCCGTACTGAGAATTTTTCATTAATTTGCATGAAGAACAACTGTAGGCAGTGCCCTGCTCACAAAGGAGCTGAAACTCTGCATCTGGTCACCTTCCTGTTGGGAAAGGGACCAGGTGACATGCCTCTTAATTTCCTCTGGACACTTCTGTAACAAAAAAGAGATGCATCCCTCAGAATTGCCTCAGAAACCAAATGAAAATTTTTTTTTATGTATTAGCTTTGAAGGGAAAATCTTCAGGGAAGTTTGTGCCACAAAGAAAGCAACTGGATAGAGGCTCAGAGCCAAAGATAGGTCTGTTTTGAGTTACAACAGGGTTAGAGAACGTCCCATTGTGAATACTGTCTGACCTAGAAGGTACTGCTTTTGGAAGGAGAAATGGGAGAAGAAAGAAAATAGAAAACATAAAAGAGAAAGTCAAGAACAAAATACAAAGAAAGAAAACTTAAAATGTATATGGAGGAAGATAGAAGAAGAAACTGATACAAAAACTCTCAGGAAAATCTATCATACGATCTTTGTTAATGGTATGGACTAATGGTGTGAACATGACAGAAGCAAAAGAAGAAGTGTCACTTTTTTCCAAAATAAATGGTAATTCTTACTCTGGAATTGCTCTGTATGTGCAACACATGGACTGAGGTTTTAACATCATAGCATGTAAGATAACTTCTTTTTTTTTTTATTTTAGGCTACTGAAGGATACATAAGTGCTTCAAATATCAAGTAGTATATAAAAATAGTAGCAAGCTATTTGTACTTCATTATGTATCACTCTGCCAAAATGAGAAAACAACCTTCTAAATCTGATCACAACTTGTCTTATCCTTTAATTATAAAACGTTTTGAAAGGAATAATGATTGTAAGCAAAAAATTTCTGTTTTCATATCTAGTGGCCATATAGAGTATTAATAAACCATTCTGATGATTACTTACTGCTTAAGCTTAGTTGAAACACAGTGTTAATGAACAATGAAATTTTGAACACTATTATTATCATCACTAAATTCATGCAAAGGACTTCCTTAACCATGCAAAAAGCAGGCACAAATCTTAGAAATAAAACATTTTCATGGGAAAATATAACACTAATTAATATACTACAAATACTCCATTTGGTCTGATTCAGACTGATTTGTTGCTTAGAGACAGATCGTGTAGTTTGCTAATAATTTGCTAGACACCCATATCTGATAATGTTTTTTCACATAAGCCTGATCCCTGCCATACATATGCATGTTTATTGGAAAACCTCATACTAGTATTACTTCAATATTATTTACTTCTTAAATTGAGTTCTGAACTGCTACCACAAACTAGATGTTTGAAAGTAGCAAACACATCAACTTCAGTTTGATTATTTCAGTCTCTAATATTTTCTAGGTATTCCTGCTTTTAAAAAAAATGGTGCTGGGTATTTGTCCCCTTGCAGAATTACATGCCTGTTGATTACCTTCCAAATTGCATTTTTTAATAATAGCAGCTTGAAAACAACCTTGCTAAAGTGTTGCTTGCTCAAGTGAACTTTGTTCAGCAATCATGACAGTGCTTCTTTATGTAAACATTATGCTGCAGTAATACAGTGGGACAGTTTCATCCCTGGTGTAGCCCCACGGACAGTCCTACCTCTAGTGGAAAAGAACTGCATCAGGAATTAATTTGGCTGAGTAAAATAACTCTCTCTTGGTTTAAGGTGAAGGTTTCCATCTAACTCCTGATAGCTCTGTATAGGGTTAGCTAATTTGTTTTAGGATGTTTCTGGCATGGTATAGGGCACTTTTCATTGTAAGTACTATTTGTATCATACGTCCTACTGGGGCTCTGTCTGTCCTCTCCCAGTTTCATTTGGTTTATGTGACTCTTGGCTCTCTAAAAAGTGCTGCTTCTCTTGCAGTAATTCACAGTTGATGTAGAGATGTAATATTTCATAAAATTAGTATCTGTGTTACATTATAAAATTTGAACGCTGCTGGAGCTACACTTTTCTTGATGTAGAACAGTCCCTGTCTGACTAACTCAGTCAAGACACAGTTGTTATTCTCAGCTTCACTGTTCCTGAACTGTAATCCATATGTGAGAGCTTTCCTTCTGAGTTTAATCATCTCAAAGTTAGCAGTCCAGAGACTTGCAAATGTTTTTTAAATTCAGCTTTGTTGTTACTGCCCATGTCAGTCCTAGCTGTAGGAGGAAAGTTACATTTTAATTTGTGTGTTGTTCCTATCAGAATTTTGCTGAGACACTCACATATGTAGTTTTGGTATTATTTTTATACCTTTGCCAGTTCTTCAATATTTCATCTCCCCAAATAATAGACTACATGCAGTGTTGCCAGAATCCTGTCATATACAAGGGACTTTGATCAGGTTACACTATTTTTGTCAAGCTTGCACACAGTCAGTCAAAGAATGTATTGACTGTGCAGCCTTATCCTTCCTATGCAAAGAGCATAAAAACTAAGCTCCTGTTTGCAGTCAGGGGTTGTTCTGCAAAGTTAGAGCCATCTGAGAACTACCTGATAAAGTCTAGTTGAATTTTTAATTTGCAGAACAGGTAGGAGGACTATTCTGAACAGACTGATTAACTTTAAATTCACTCAGTTGAACAGTTTCACCTTTCCATAATGAAAGACAGATCTGCTCCCTTTCTATTAGGCGAATTCATTCACATTGACCTCAGACTTTGGATTCTTCTCTTAAATACAATAAATTAATTACCTAGTTTTCCAGTGTTGCAGTTCAACGTTGCAGGACTATAACCAACACATTCCTGGATCTAATCAAAATACAACTTTCAACGCAATTACTTTCACAAAACAAAACCCTCTAATAGTGAAATAGACACAAGTCCAAAAAGGAATGATACTGAAATAAACGCACATTCAGATAAAAACCTAACTGCAACACATTATGCATACACAGTAGTGTTGTAAGCTAGCACTTGCTCTTTGGCAACATTTATTAATATAATGTAAAAATTTAACCATAAAAGTTTTATGGTTAAATTTAGTGGAATATGGTTAAATTTAGTGCAATATGGTTAAATAAGTCAGTGGAAATAGACATAAAATTAAATAGTTCTGTTAAATAAAAGTACCAAAGATGAACTATTATAGGAGATATCGATTTTAAGCACTGTAACTGGTTTCTGTGGATAATCTAGTGTTCTGGCAAAGATGTCTTTAGATCATGACGCTAAGAATAATGGCTTGCCTTGTCACCAATCAAAATTCCACAACATTTTATTAAACAAAATAAAAGCACTTTATAATCTTAAGGGAACTTGAACAACTGATTGTTGGGAAAATGATTTATTATATATAGTAAAGGACTGGTTATTTATCAAGTAAACTGCAACATTAATCTAGTTTAATTTGTGTTGTAAGTCATTCTGCCTGAAACAGTCTCCAGCAACTTATTTAAATGCAACCTAAATTACAATTAGAATAGGAATACCACCAAAATTACATTTGTCTTGGCTAACTATAATCCAAAAGCTCATTTGAAGCACCTGCAAGCAGCATTTTTTGCCAAAGAGAGAAGGCAAGATTATGTTTCATTTGACACAATAAATTTTCTAAAGTACGGAACTTAAAATGGTTGCAGAACAAAGAACGTCTTGTAACCATGGCTGATTATAATTACGAGTAGTTCAGCACTGCTGAGGTACCTTGGAATGTTCATTGTTTAACGTGGAAACAATCTGAACTGAAATATAGTGTTAATATTGCCTGAGAATATGCACAAAAAAAAGAGTGCATATGGCTGTGCTGGATTAATTATTAGATTTTCACCTTTGGGATTATGATCAACAGGTTGTTATGCTAAAACAGTTAGAAGCAAAATAAATAACTAAGCAAATAAAATAAAAATCCAACAAGAAAAAAACAACCAGTAGATCAAATCCAGTAAACCAAAGCAAACACTGAAAAAAGCAACTAACTTTCTGAAAGTACATGGGTTGGCTATCTTTTGTGAATAAGTAACTCACGAAGGATTAATTACAGACTCAATGTAAGCAGGCACAAGGTGGCAATACCTTCCCAGACTGTTTTATATGCTGTTGTTGGACTTCTGTTTTTATTTTAAAAAGCTTCAAATACAATGTAAAATACAGAAAATGTAGTGTTGATGTATCAAAACATTAAAGAATGTTCAAGGTTTCTAGGTAGACTTAAGGTTATATGCTATAACTAGCCATAGTAGTCATTATTAGCATCACCTGTTCTCTCTCAAAAACACAAACAAAAAGCTCATGGGTATTTCTGCCAAAAATTTATATCCAGAAACTTTTATGCCAGACTTTCAAAATCACAATTCTTTTATCTGCAGAAAAATTCAGACAAACACAACAGTTAATTTTAATGCCACTATCCAAAGTTGAAAAACTATGTGCAGAACAATTTAGTTAATTTGCTAGGAAGTGACATCAGTAAGTTTGTACCAATTGCAGTCTTTGGCAGAGTTGAGTTTGTGAGGGCAGATGTGTTCTGCACTTCCTTGTGACCTTGTAATACTACCTACTAGAAGGTGTTCATGTTGCCAGATCAATTTCCTTGCAATATGAAGTTCACTGTACCTATCTATTCTGAAAAGTGAGAAGAGTCAGGGGCTCTAGACTGTACGCACAGTCCAGAAGAATCTTTACTGTAGAATGAGTCATTTTTTCCTCTTCATGTATGTGCCAGTTTGGATTCCATCAAATCTGAATGACAAGTAGCTCTCCCTCAGGTTGAGATTTTCTACTGAACCAGCCACAACTGCAAG
>NW_010550167.1:0-4116 GCF_000687285.1 Phaethon lepturus | reverse complement strand
TGCCGCGGGTTCTGCAGGTGATTGTTTATCGATCAATTATGCCCTGGATGGTGACAGGGTTGTGACTGACATATTTTTCTTGACCATATTAAAGTCTCCCAGCTCAATACTGGGAGAATATGATACCAGGGTTAAATGGAGAAGCCTTCTGCTTATCTGATGCTTAGCAGAGTTAGAGCTGTGCGGGGCTTTAAGCAGCATCAATACTCCAGAGAAATGGGCCTAATCAAATAAACCCAGCCAAGTACAATACTACCTTACCCAGTAACAATCAAAGTCAAAGAAATCTGTACTTACTGCTTGTTGCTATCATGGCATCTATCTTAATCACCACTGATTATTATATAAAACACAAAGATTAATTGAGGTTTACCAGGAAGCCTGATTAAAAGTTCTGAAGATTGTTCTGTTATGATCAGCCAATTATCTATGTATGAATTGATATACAAGATTGTAATTAAGATCTCAGAGTCCAAGGGCAGTTCTGGGTGTTAGTAGCTGCAGTTAGGCTCACCTGTGAATCTCAGGTACAGTTCTTATAGCTGATGGATAGCAATGTGATGTAAACAACCTCTAATTCAAAAACATGACTCTGAAATTATAGAAACTAGTATTGCCATTCAGAAGCCGTGGTAACAAAGAGAAAGATCAATTTCCTCTGATCTAGGATATTATGAAGTTTCTTCTTCAGAAAAAGGAAATAAGAATTTCTGCTTACATTTCTGCTTGATCTACAACTCCAAAGTAAATCAAAGCAACCACTTCTTTTTATGAGTTACTGATGAGTGAGGTGCAAAAATTGCCATATGAGCATAAAATGAGATGTTTGTCATTACTGATAATGTCTGTTGTTCAAGTATGAACTGTAGACTCTGACGATGTCCAGTGGAACCTGGGTTTCCAAAAGTCAGGTCCAGGATGGTTTTAATGTGATTCATGCTTATGTCAGGAAAGTGCAGACTAGGCAATCAATTCTTTTAAGGACAGACAGCTAAGATACTGTCCTCAGCTGGAATTCCAGACACCTTTAAATAGGTGTCTGAATTGTGACTCCTGCAGCCATGGATAAAGCATGCTAAAAACTCTTTTCATTACACACATGATCCATGTGAACACTAAAGAGCTGACGATAAAGATATGAATAACCTGAGTACATTCTCTTAGATCACTGTTGCCTTAATTTTAAGCTCTAAATTATTTTCAAGAGCTGCTTTTAGAAGATCTGTAGGTTATCAGCAGGCTGTCAGACTAAATTTCCTAAAAAGATGGGAAGGAATGTATTTGCTCCTGAGCCACACTTCTCTCTAGAAAGGGATTCCTCTAAATACAATAAAAACTATCTCAAGAAACATCACGTATAGGTGGCGGGAAACGTTGGTTTTTTCCAGGGTGTATGTCAGAGCTTCAGTTCAGGGTATTAAAAAAACAAAATCTCCAGGATGACAACAGTTACAGCAATCCACAGGTGATGTGTTTGCCATCACTCATATGTTGGACCTCACTATAGGATGCTTTTTGGATTTTCGTTTTGTGGCTACTACTGCCATATCTGGTATGTCAAGATGGATAAGGTATTCAAAGTCATGTTTTTGGCATGAGGAAGAACTTGCTTGTCTAGGCTGGTATACCTGGTTTCAGCAATGAACCCTTTTTTATTATTATCCCTGCCTTTTGTTGTTGTTCCGCAGTGTTTTAATTAATTGGCTTTGCTTGACTTCTCATTATAATTTGGCTGCGTTTGTACTAATTTATAAATATGGCACTAAGCATGTGAAACTGAAAATGTGATCTCTTGGTCACAGAGCTGATGCTGATGAAATTAATTGTCACAGATAGAATGGACAGGGTCAGACAAAACTGTCAGGGAGACCCTTCCATTGAATTGTGAGGTTCAGAAGGGACGCCCTTTTGCATTCTAAACACCTTCTTAGAGAGGAGTCTGGGTGCAGCTGGATCCAGACTTAGTCAACAGTTTATGTCTAAAGGGTTATATATGCGCAATCAATCCTTTATATCATTTAGCTAAGATTTCAAAGTTCAGCATGCTGTTAGTCACTTACCGAAAGTCTGTTGCAGCAAAGAATTGATCAACCTTGAGAGATGTCCCTACTCAAGGGGAGATCCTAGCGTGCAGCCCACTGCCATGCAGCAGAGCTCAAAGGGCTCTTGTTCTGCTCACTATTTATGCGAGTAAGATGATTGACTCATAGTCATGTTTGCATACCAACACAGATTGACCAGCACTGTGGTTAGGTGGGAGCATTGCTCAAATTAGCCCTTGGCTATTGTGTAGTTATCTGTCTCCCAAATCCACTTTGAGCCAGATGCAGCCATCACACCAGACACGTCCATTATGACCTACCGCCACTGGTTGTTATTGCTTGGAAAGTTATGGCAGATAAAGGTCAGATTAGGGAGGGGAGGGGGGAGCACACAATCACACTCCACCTCGTGACCATAGTCAATTAATCATATTCTCACAGAGTGGTGGTATGGTCACCTCTTGCCTCTGTGCCATAAATAGTATATTTGCTATGTAATGGCTTGTATGTTTTGAGTCGTTGGAGTTGGGTTATTTGTTTTATCATGTACCAAACCTTTATGTACAATATGATTATAAGCAATGGACACATTAATGTTAGAGTTAGTAAAATCACAACTGGGTGAAGCATGAAATTAGGAACTCCTGTTGCTGTTGGTGACCATCCAAGAACAGTTACCCACCAATGGTGTTTTCCATCCTTCTTTAGTCTTTCTAAGACATGGTGTATCTCTTCTGTATCGTGATGAATGGTGATTAGAGTTTTGTGTCCATTGTTTTGGCCGTGTTCTAGCAGTTGGCACAGCTCATTGTGTTGTGGTAGTTTCTTCACCAACATAAGATTCATTCCAATGGGAGTGGGCAAGAAGTCTTGACTCAATGTATAGTTAGATTGTAACAATTTCTAAGACATAACAGGAGCTGAATAATTAAAGTCACGTCCCATAATTTTATAAAGTTACAAACACAAATATTTGAGAGATTGCTTGTATCTACAGTAATAGTATCTATGAACATAAAATCACAAAGGGTTCTCTGACATACACATCCTTTTCCAATATATGCAAGTACAGTTTCAGGGGTTTCATCTGGATGTATGTCAAAATGACAAACATTTTGTCAGTGTCAAGACAGATGTCTTGGGCTTTGATGGTGTTACTCTCACAAATAAACCCTTGTTGTTCCCGTATAAAACATGCATTAACATCAACAGTTCACCATTTGTTTCCATTTCATTGGGCTCACACTCTGTGTTCTAACGGATATAGTTCCATTGTGATGTAATCCTAATGCAATGATTGGGTATATGGTGTATACCGAAGCACTGTGTGTGTGGCCTTATTGTTGATGGGGTCATAAGTAAATTTGACTAAACACTACCAAAATTGGAATTCTTTCTCAAATTTAGTTGCATTATCCCAAATTACCTTTTGAATTTCAGTGGGTAAGGTGCCCTCCTCACCTTCTCTTATAATTGCTGCTACCATAGATTGCATCCACAGTTCACCTTGGCTCCAAGAGCTAGAGAAACATTACTTTCAGCTGCAGCAAGTGCATCCACATTCAGCTGATGGTTCCCTTCATTGATTCTTTCTCATTGCGGAAATGTATCAGGTAAGAGCCATTGGTTAGTACCCAATGCTAATAGAAAAGACCACAATGGGTATTCTAATTTGTTTAAATCACTTGTTGTTGTGCTCAGTTTATTTATGAGTACTTTGGCATCTATACTATTTAAGACTCCTAATCCTGTCCCGATGACACTGGTCATCTCTTTCCTTGTTTGCTTTGGAGAAATGAGGGTTCACCAGTGTGACCACACTAACCATCCTGCATAGGACATACTGAGGAATGGTGAACAGGTAGGTTTGATTGCAGATATATTAATTTGCATCAATAGTTCTACTCATTTGAGGGACCATGATGGGTTAGTAACACTTGTGGGCCTATATTTTTGATTACATAGGGTCCAGTTGCAGAGATTTGTGGGGGTAGAATTTTCTTATCCTTAGTTGAGAGGGATGTTGTGGTACTAAGCCTAGTAATTGAGAGGGCTTTAAACTAGATTTGGAGGG
>NW_010550166.1:0-216 GCF_000687285.1 Phaethon lepturus | reverse complement strand
TGGCCGGAGGCGGCACCGGCAGCTTTTGGAGGCAGGACAGGGCCATCCCAAGAAGCCCCGGGTTCCCCGGGGAAAGGGGCTCGTCTCCGCGCTCAGCGGGACGCTCACCGCCTCCCAGGCTGCCGGGTCGTGCTTGAAGAGGGAGTTGGTGAGCTCCACAGAGACACGCTTCCGGTAGTCGGGGTTCTTGTCCTCCGAGATTCGGAACAGCACGGC
>NW_010550165.1:0-701 GCF_000687285.1 Phaethon lepturus | reverse complement strand
CCTCCCAGTTCTTCCCAGTTCCTCCCAGTTCCTCCCAGTTCCCGGCCTCGGCGGATCGGAGCGCTCCTGGGTCCCCCCAGTTAGACCCAGTTACAGCACTGGGCCCAGTAAGACCAGTTCCACCCCTGCTGGCGTCAGCGATCCCTCAGCCCAGTTACGCCCCACTTGCATCCCAGTTACGCCACCGGCACTGGGTGCCACCCCAGTTGCATCCCAGCTGATCCCAGTTCCACCCCAGTCCCATCCCAGTTACGCCACCAGGTCTGGGCGCCACCCCAGTCGCATCCCAGCTGATCCCAGTTCCACCCCAGTTTACACCCACTGGGTTTGGCCCCCATCCCAGTTACCCCCAGTGGTGCCCCAGTTCCCACCAGTGGGCCCAGCCCTTCCTCGGTTCCACCCCAGTTCCGCCCCAGTTTACACCCACTGGGTTTGGCCCCCATCCCAGTTACCCCCAGTGGTGCCCCAGTTCCCACCAGTGGGCCCAGCCCTTCCTCGGTTCCACCCCAGTTCCGCCCCAGTTTACACCCACTGGGTTTGGCCCCCATCCCAGTTACCCCCAGTGGTGCCCCAGTTCCCACCAGTGGGCCCAGCCCTACCTCGGTTCCACCCCAGTTCCACCCCAGTTTACACCCACTGGGTTTGGCCCTTGTCCCAGTTACCCCCAGTGGTGCCCCAGTTCCCACCAGTGGGCCCAGCCC
>NW_010550164.1:4502-4782 GCF_000687285.1 Phaethon lepturus | reverse complement strand
GGTGACGTGCCGGCCTGTCCCCGCCGGGACTTCACCCCTGCACCACTTCCTCCAGACCGGGAATGTGACGTGTAAACAGAGCGGGAGGCCTGGTGCCGGCGCCCGCTCCCACGCTCCATGTGCCCCAGGGCCGGCACTGGGGCCGGCAGGCGTCAGCCCACGCCAACGGGCTCCTTGTGCCCCCAAAACGCTTTGCAGCGGTGGGCTGGGCAGGGGGCCTGGGCCTGCACTGCCCTGTGGAGGGCGAGGCAGCTCTGGGAGGAGGAAACCAGCTAAGGAT
>NW_010550164.1:2325-3960 GCF_000687285.1 Phaethon lepturus | reverse complement strand
CCCCGCGGTGACAGACGGGGAGACGTAAGCTTGCCTTTGCATCGCGGAGGTGGCAGGGGCCCATAAGTCCCTGGGGTCCCTCCTGCCATCCCCACCGTGCCATCCCCGCCGTGCCATGCCCCTGCCCCTCGAGCGGGGTGTGGAGGAGCCCGTCTCTCCGCAGAGACACCAAATTAGGTGATTTCTCCCTCACTCTGGCACCGGGAGAGGGGCCGCCTGCCCGGGAGGAAGGAGCACAAACCAGATGCGCTCTCCCCGCTGCACCCATCCCCTGCTCTCAGCCCCCAGACCTGCTCCTTTGTTCTTGGCATTATAATTTATCCCAGCGAAACCCAGCGAGAAAGAGCAGCATCCCCCTGGGCCCCCTTGGCTCGCCCCCAGCATGGGAGACGGGGGCCGTTCGGTCTCCAAATCTGCCTTTTTGACCATAAAAGGGCAGGCACGCCGCAGCCCCGGCGGGAGGATGGGAAAGGGAAGGCAGAGCTATTTATAGCTGAGCATCAGGACCTCAGCCTGAACTCGGGGTTAATCAGCCTGCGACCAGATTAGGATCTCCCTTGGCCCCTCCATTTTCTCATAAACCTTTGATTTAACACCAGCCCTGGCGAGGCAGGGAGGGCGGAAGGGAGGGAGGAGGCACCTCTCCTCTGCGGAGGCCAGCGTTGTCCATGGGGGACGGGATGGAGATGCTGGGGGACAGGATGGAGATGCTGGGAGAGCTGGAAGGTCCCAGTGGGAAGGAGCACTGGAGCTGTCCTGCCATCAGCTTGTGCTGCACAGCGACAGCGATCGGGACACCCAACAGGCAGCAGAAGCTGCCCTGGAGTCACTGCCTTAAATTTCTATAGAGTTGAGTCCTTCCAGCAAAGAACATGTTCCACTCCATGGTCCCAGCCCTCACCACCCAGGAGGGGGCACCTGGGGGGTTCCTTGGGCAGGATTTACCTTGACTGGTGTCACCCAGCAATGAGTCCCTCACCAGCGGGAGGTGGCATCAAGGCTGCTTGGGTAGCTGATGACCAGAACTGGATCAAAGCTCAGCCAGGGCAAGGATGGAGCCCTGACGGCTGGTGGCGATCAGGCTTTTGGGGGCCAGGAGGAGGGGAAAGGGAGCCTGTGTGGGGCCGAGCATCGCCCAGTGCCTTCTGCCCTCCTCCCCAGAGCAGGGCAGCCTGGAGCTACTCGCAGCAGAGCCCTCCTGGCCGGGGGGTTCAGACATTCCTCAAAAGCCCAGGTCTGGCCTCACAGCTGGCCTCACAGGGCCAGGGAATTTCAAGGAGGAAACAAATCCCAACTGCTATTAAAAAAAGGACATTTCCTGCAGCGGCGGCCTGCCTGGAGAGGGGAAAGGGCGCTGTGTTGTAACCACAGGGAGGGACGAGCTCTGACTCAGCCCAGCGCCGGGGAGGCAGCTCACGGCCACCGAGTGCCGTCCCGCCTGCTCCCATCCTCCCGGCACCCACCGGCAGCGGCAGGGCGGGCGAGCAGGGGAAGAGGCTCGGCAGAGGCAAAGGCTGGAGGTGAGCAGCGGGCAGGAGCAAGGGCAATGCCAGGCGGTGCGGGTGTGACCGAGGAGGGAGCCGGGGGACTGTCCTGGGCGTGCACGCCATGCCCCAGGCACCCTCCGGAGAGCCT
>NW_010550164.1:664-2265 GCF_000687285.1 Phaethon lepturus | reverse complement strand
CGGAGAGCCGCGGCGGGGGCTGCGGTTTCCAGCTGGTGGGCCCCCCAGCATCGTCAGGACCGTGAGTCCAGCCATTTGTTACTCTGGTTTCTTCTTCTGAAGCCACGTGGCGTGTTCGCACCCACACAAGCGAGGGGACGAGCAACCCGGGGCCGGAGCACTCTTCCTGGCAGGCGCTGCTCAGGGGACACTGGTGACCCCCAAAGCAGAGGTACCCCAGCAGCAACACGAGGGCTGGGGAGCAGAGGGTGGTGGCTGCATGACACACTGGCAGGACCCCCCTTTCCTCAGGAAACTGGGATAAAACCAAGAGTGGAGACAAGGGGAAAGGGCAGGCCCTGCAGTGCTGGATTTTTTCCCCATTTTGGGATGGGGACGCTGCGATGGGGACATCATAGGGAGGATGGGGGTGCCTCCCTCCCCCCCAGACCTCCCTGCGGGCAGGGACGGGCGAGTCCCGGCAGATGTTTTGCCTCCAGCCCGGCGGGATGCACAGCCCGGTGCATTCCTCCAGCCTTTCTCGGCATTTCTTCTCCGGCGACCACCTCCCCGGGGATGGCAGCTGAGGTCTCTCGGCCCTACGCCACAGGGGACAGAGAAGGCTCTGTCCCAGTTTTTCCCACCAGGGGCAGGACAGTGGCAGGGAGAGGACAGGGGCAGGACTCCCCACCCGCCTGGGGATGGCAGTTACCCACCAGGAGATGGGAATGTGCCCCGAGCGCCTGGGCTTTGGGCACACATGGCTTCGAGCAGTCAAAAGGAGGCCTTTGAGAGGCTATCGTTGGGTTTCTTGTGTGTACAGAGAAGTTGGCATTGCTGTCCTCAGTCCCGTGGAATGCTGGGCACCCAGGGGAGCCCCATAGCAGCTGCCTGGGAAGGGACTCGAGAGCTCACGGCTCCACACCACCACTCTGACTGCCACCCTCTGTCTCTTACAGGCTCAGCCGTGGCGGTCCCTGGGGACATCGAGGCTGCCGAAGGCACGCGATGACTGTACAGTCCCGGAAACATGGCCAGCAGTGAGAGACGTGCAGAGCCAGCATGCCAGCATGCTGCCAGCCCGGGCACCACCACGTGCCCTTCCCCTGGGCACAGGTAGCCACATGCTGCAGGCAAACCTGCTCTGTTCCCCACTGCTCCCCAAAGCGGGGCTGGCTCCCAAGGGCACGCTGCAGTGCTGCACACCGCTGCCTGCTGAAAGCCCCTTCCCAGGGGTGTGCATGGGACCGGCACTGCCCGGCGGGGCCGGCAGCGGGGCAGAGGCTCTGCAAAGGCATAGGGCAGCAGGAGGGTCCCTGCGGCACCTCCCTTGGCTCCAGGTCCCTGTGGCTGTTCCCACACTTGCCTGGGGCTCAGGGCTGGCCCAGCCATGGCTGGTATGGAGAAAACCCCACTCCAGCTAAGGCTGCTCCCAAACTCCTTCCTGACTGAAGGATGCCGCAAGCTTGGGGCACCACGGGGCTCTTTTCCCAAAACAGGGGACAGCAGCCGGGGGTGCCCAGCACGTTGCACGGAGTGATTTCTTCCCCGGTTGCCAGCTGGGTGCAGGCGGCCGGGGGGGCCGGGGCCGGATGCAGGGGGTCACCGCCGAGGTGCAACAT
>NW_010550164.1:371-649 GCF_000687285.1 Phaethon lepturus | reverse complement strand
AAGCGCCGCGGCTGCTGGGGCCTGGCAGCGGGACGCGGTTGTGATAGATGGTCTGTTTATCACGTTTCGGCTCTGCTCAGGATGTTAGTGTTCGCCTGCGAAAGACATTTTTGGGCTCAACCGCTCCCTCCATCCTCCCTCTCCTCCTGCTTCCCCCTGGATCCTCGGCCTTGGGTACCGGTGGGCTTCAGCCCATTTGGACCCAAGGGTGAAGGTCCAGGAGTCATCCCTCCCACAGCCCCTGGTCCTTGCCTGTGGGAAGGGCTAGGCTCAGCCCT
>NW_010550164.1:0-251 GCF_000687285.1 Phaethon lepturus | reverse complement strand
GGCAGCAGGAGCTGTCACAGGCTTCTCATCCCCAGGGGCAGGGAAGGGGCAGAGGGCAGGGAGGGATGTGCTGTGTGATACCCATGGCCCCATACCGTCCTGGGGTGTCCTCCTGGCCCCACTGAGTGCCACCCCTGGGCCCTGGGGGGACTCCCGTCACCCTCAGCCCAGCTCCGCACTGGTTCTCGGGGCGGGTTACATGGATTTGGAGGCAGACAGACCCCCCCCACCCCCACCCACCTCCACCCCCC
>NW_010550163.1:0-2038 GCF_000687285.1 Phaethon lepturus | reverse complement strand
CATCAGTATTTTCAGTGGCTGCAGCATATGCGCAGCATTCGGGTTAGTCCTGGCACTGTAGATTTGAGCGTGGTCACAGCCTTAGATCCACGTTAGTGTTTTCTGTAGTGAAAAACACACGTCAGTCTTTCTGTTGTTAAACAAAATCATTCAATGCTTTTTCTAAGCTGAAAGAGATGTATCAACAGCTACATTAACCTTCTCTGAAGGGCATCAGACCTGGGGGCTAAGCTCTCCACAGACTGGAGCAAAGCCCCAACAGAAGCCCTTGGTCACAGAGCATCCCCATCCTTCAGAGTTCAAATCCAGAGACCAGCAGAAAAACCCTAACTAATCTAAAATATTACAAAAGTATATTGTTATTTAAAAAAAGAAAATTATGCATATAGCAATGACTCACGTTTGTACAGCACTTTATGTGTATTTTTTAACAAACTTCTGAAGCTTAACACTTTTAAAATACCTGTTTTTCTGTTGACGGAGCAGGCAAGGGTTAAATTTGATGTGTTTTGCTCTGTATGCCAGTCACACAGCCCTGCGCTGCCTCCCAGCAGATCTGGGGATATAATTGTTTTTGTGGGTCCTAATTGCTGCTTGTTGCATAGACACGAATGGCGTGAGTTTAGTCTCTGAACAGGAGAGTGCCCGCTACCTAGCTCTGACTTCGTTCCTAATAGCAATTTGTGCTATAAAATCATTTTTTGGCGTAGCCAGGGAGCTGTAATTATAGGTAGGAAGTAATTTGAAAACGTAAGATTTCTGCTCAGCGGAAGACAAAACGTGACTACATGCCTAGTGGTTGCAAATGTTTCCTTGTCAGAAACAAATATTTTGCTTCAAGTTTGAAATTGCCTTTCTGTAGTGTTCATTAGCATTCATTCAGACCAGGTTAGCCTCCTCCATAATGCATCTGTATCGAGCTCCACATGCAGATAAAAGGTGTTCACAGTGGAACTCAACTGATCTGAATTCAGAGTGAAATCACACTTAGAATGAAAGAGGAAAAGCTTGACTTTGCATATTTAGGTTGGAATTCTGTAATAGAAATATTTTACTGTTATCTCGACTACAGTCATAACTTGATGTGTGTGCACATATGTAATACAGCTCCTGTTCAAAAAAAATTTTTAGATTTCAGCATGTAGAGCTGTGTTTGGGGGGGAGGAGACAGGGTAAGGATCACTACCCTTGTTTTACTGGCAGAGAAGCTGAATCACAGAGAGGTGAGTTGGGTTCCCTGAGAATCTCTCACACAGCCTAAAAGACATCCTACGTCTCTGAGCGCTTCCTTAGAAAAGTGCTCAGCTGCAAAGAGTGTCCAAACAGAACTAGAAAGCAGAAAAGATTGACTTTTTAATTTATTTTTTTTTTTACTTGCTGATGGAATTATGGGGTTTCAGGGTTAGAAAAGCATGCTTCTTGGGCAGAGCCCATCTTTTGGTGACAGTGACAAGAACGTCAGCCTCTTCTGGAGCACTGTCACCAAGATGGGGCAATTCCCACCACGTGTGTGTCTGAAATTTCCCGTTCCCCGGTGTGGCAGGGGCTGCAGTGGCCCCGGGAAGTGGAAGAGGCGCTTTAGAAGATAGCTAAACAGTATAGGGTGCTGGAGCTGAGGAGGGAAATAATAGCGAGGAGAAAGGATATAGCAGCCTCGTGCGTGGCCCACAGCTAGGAAGGAAACAGTCCCCCCTACGGTGTATCTGTATGGACAGGCATACACAGATTTCTTCTGCTTGCACTCCCAAGCTGGTGAGGTATGAGCCAGCCCCAGTCCAGGCGACACTAACTTCGTGCTGTCCTTCATTCAATACTACCTGAGTGCAGCATTGCAAAGAAGCCATGGCAACTGCGTCTGTCCATATAAATATACCCCCGCAAGCCTACTTTAGAGGCCCCTGAAGGTAAGCATGATCTTTCCTCCAAACTGAGCAGTCTTTGCCTTACCAGATGCTCCGGGCGGGAGGGGGGCAAGGGGGGGTGTCAGTTGATAATGTATGTAAGCCATAGAGCTTCCTATTGTTTTGTGCGTCCTATA
>NW_010550162.1:25413-32330 GCF_000687285.1 Phaethon lepturus | reverse complement strand
AAAAAAAAAAATCAAGAAAGTGAGATCAACAAACAAAATCCAATTAAGGAAATCACTCAACCTCCCAGGGCCAGGGTTGATCAGGGCTGATCAGGTTGATCAGCCATTCAGTAGGGCCTCCAATACAGAGCCTTGAGGCTGTACAAAGATGGTTATTTTCCACGTTCTGCTGATCTAAACAAAAGCTATACTTAACCTCCTTCAGCTTCCTCTCATTCCCAGAATCAATGCATTGTCATTTTAACTCCAAATGGGAAAACCACAATACCTGGTGAGACATGTTGTTCTCACAACATGTGGAGTTGAGCAGAGAACAAACACAAGCACCAAACACCCAGGCTCTTGGAGCTACTACAGCGCTGTAGAAAAAAAGAAAAAAACCCAAACAAAAACTGGTATTTTGTGTTTGCTGCTGAAAGAGCAAGCTTGTACATACACATGTCCCCTCTGATTTTGAGATGGGGTGGTCTGAAGGCCAGAAAAGAAAGGTGATCTCCACCTGGGAGAAGGAACATGGCCCCTAAGACCTCCCAGAGCAGGGGTGACAACTACACATCATAGCCACAAGTCTTAACTAATGTCCCTCTGCACTTGCCACTCAGCTTCCCTCCATCTCCCCCTCATCATCTGCCATCTCCCGTTCCTCTCCTTCAAACCACGCAGAGAGGGAACGTAACTCAGGACCACCTGTAAAATACTCTGCCCTGGGGCTTTAAGGCCTAGCTAAACTAAAATGGAGAGTTTGCCTTCTGCCTTCGGCACCGGTTGCACAGAAACAACGTTCCTCCGCAAATGAGCTGATGATGCTGCTGGAGCTGGGAAAAGGTCTTTAGAATCCAAAACGTTGGGGCCTTGTGCTAAACCATTTCATCACCCCTCCCCTCTCCCCAAAGCCTTGAGGTGCTTCTGCGGGCAGCCAGTTGCCATAGGAACCCTAATCTTTATCTCTTTTGCTTGTTAAATAAACTGGCATCACTACTTTCTTCATGGGCTGCTCAGTCCCTCTCCTCCCTTTAACACTCCCCCCCCCCCCCCAAAACACCCCCCCCCCCCCTTACCCCCCCCCCCCCCCCCCCCAAAAGAGATCGAAAAGAAGAGGTATTTTGACAACCCTCTTCTCCTTCTCTCTCCCCTCCTCCACAGCTCCTATGAGCTTTTCAAGTCCAAAATCCAGAATTCGGCAGAAGCAACCACCATGATGCAGAGGGGTGCGTTAGGCCTGTGTGTTCCCTGGATTCAGCAGAGCCAAGACGCGGGACGACAGGTAGGATGACACAGCTTGAGAGTCAAATGCTGCCATTTGACTTAATTATTTTAGTCGAAAACTTCCCAACACTTCCCGTGATACCCCACTTCCAGCCTTGTCCTACCTCACCACACTTAAGCAATGCAACTTTACTGACTTTAGAGAGGGGACAGCCCGGAAAAGATGTTTCAGAGCTGAAAGCTGAAAATGGAAAGCAAAGCAAGCTAAACATACAAGGAACACCAAAAAGACAAGGTATCTGCAGTGGCCTAGAGGTTTTTAACATGAAGCAGGGTTTTTTCCCTTCTCTGGGCCAGAGATCTAGGCCAGAATTATGTAGCTTGCAAGCAAACCTTGTTTCAGCTGGACTTAAGCCAATCCTTAGAAGGTGTAACTCCCACTCAGACACACCTTTTTTTTTTTTTTAAATTCTATGTGTTTGCTTGAAAGAGAGAAAAAGAACTGAAGTGGCAAGGGATGCTGGGTGAGGGAATACAGCCATGTCGTTTCGTCTGCACGTGCAACAGTCTAACCATGCTTCCCATCTCAGCAGACGTATACATAGGCTAAATGCAGAGGTTCTGAAGCTGTTCTTCCCCTCATAACGCTTTCTAGTGCGACAAATACAATCCAGAGAAAGAGTGATCCTATCTTGTTCATTCGCATGGGAGGAGAGACCTAGAAAATTAGTAGTGTCAAGATGGGGAAAAACAGGTAGAAGGGGAATCTCAAGCGGCTGAATTCCCACTGCGTGCAGCACTGAAGCGGGCTAGCAGACCTGGGTGCTGCTTACCTGAAACAACTAGGTTATCCCTTGTTCACACCACCACCACAACAACAAAACCTCACACCATAGCAGAGGCATCGGTTTCAGGATCATTTGGGCATACCCAGGGATCTCCGGCATCCCTTCACTGGTATATGAATCATGGTCCTCACAGAAGACTTCGCAATGCTCAGCCTGCCTCCAGCGGATAAGGGCACAACTCAAAGCAACTGGACTGCTGATTTCTAGCTAATTCGGGACTTGGGCTGGTCTGTGTTTAGCTGGAAGATCCAGCAGCTCCAGCAAGTCAGCGCCAGAGAAGCAGCTGCTGTTAAAGCCTGTTTTACAATTAGTTGCCCTATTGCTGCATTTTGCACGTAGGTCCCCTGCTTGTCCAACACACATGGATGTTCTTACATCTCTATTTAGCCGGAATGCAGCTAGGCTTCCCCCGCCACGCTTTTAGAAAAACACCTTCATTAATTAGCAGCCCTTTAAGTTCAGAGTTCAGACAATTCAGGTGAAGACTCACCTATCCAACTCTACTAATGCAAACTTCACCAACCCTACTTCGTACTCTGCCAAACTGTAATCTCTTAGGATCTGGACCCTCTTGACATTCCTGTTACTTCTCACTCCCAGGAGGGTTGGAAACAGCACTCAAGCATCCCTCTCTGGGGATATTTATGCATGTGTGGTCAGGCCCACAACAGAAAGAAAAGACAAGTAAATAAAATAACATTAAGTAAAAGTTCAGCTAAGGTTCATTGATATTCCCGGAGAAGATGTTGCAAATTCTTACTTTAAATGAATCTGTCCTCTGTCAGAAGTCTCTTTTCCTTGAGAAACATGGTCCTTGTTCTTCAGGAAAGCAATTTTTAAATACAACCTAAGTTTCCTCCCCACCTCTACTTCACTTTTTCTATTTCTCTGCAAGGGCTACTTTTTTGAAGAGGTACACACAGAAATCCCAAGTGGCTTTGCTAGCCCCTTTTTATAATGGATATTCCACCCTGACAGAGTGCACAAATCAGCAGTAAAACACTGTGGGGGTTATTTCTTCTGCTTTAATCCCCATGAGCCTGCCACCCCCAGTTTTTCTCAGAGATTCATAGCTGAACAACCTTAAAAAGAAACTCAGTTAAAACAATCAAGCTTCCTCTGAGTTTGTATCTGAACTAGAAATAGATGGCCGGGGGCCGAAGGGAAAATTATGCAAGATTTATTCAGTAAGAATTGATCGCTTGCTGTTTATTTGAAGTTAGACTTCCAGCCATTCAAAAGGTTTGCACGCTCTATTTTCACAAACTTCACAAGGTAAGCACCGTAATGAAATAGGTGGGCATTGCAAATACCTTGAGGGCTTCTTCACGAGAGCTTGGCACAGCATTTCTCATTGCTTTCCCTTCCACGGCTCAGGCCATGCAAAATTTTCACAGAGTTCTCCTCAGTTTATGAATCCCTGCTGCACTAAGACTTCTCTGCCACCACCCCCACTCCCTCAGTGACTCAGACTTATTAAGATAACTTCTCTTTTTCTAGTTCCTCACCTCCAACACACTCAATGCATTCAGCCACACACTCCTGCGCATATGTAAAATCTTCCCCCAACCACCCTCTCTCATCCAACTTGCCTCCCACAGTTCTTGCACTCCCCCATCCTGGCATGACAGAGACAGTCAAAACCCACCCAAATGAGCTCAACCCTTACTTACACTCCTGGCTTCTCTCAGGCAGCTCATTGTGAGCTGGTGCTTGTAGCCACCAGGACAAACCGGTCTGGGGTAGGAGTATAGATCTCTTTCTTCTTCCCTCAGCACAGCTTTCGGCGAAGTCGAGGCTTGTTGCATACAGATGACCAGCCATGACCAGGCACGTGGTGAGGAGAGGCCACAGCGCTGCAGCTGTGTATATGCACTACATAGAAGGTCTGGGTCTGACCCATAGGCTGTGTGCAGACCACAGCCATGGTGTGCTATGGACCGGTTTTGGAACCTGCTGGCTCTTTAGCAGGGCAAAGCTTTGTCCCACACAAGAAGAGGGATTTGTATATCACTATTTACCCCTGCTTTAAGAGGTTTCAGGCAACTAAAGCTTCTCATCAGGTTTTAGGACCAGCAGGTATCCTAATTTCCCACCAGCCTATGTAGGCATTACGGGAGGCTGAGGCAAGGCAAGGCAAGACAAGAGTCCTTCCAGCCCCTGGGTCCCTGCTGGCAGTAGAAGAACCATGAGCTGCAAAGAAACACTGTCACTGAAGGGGAAAATGGGCTTTTGCCAAAGCAGGGGATTTGTGCAGATTAACATCTCTTCTGCCGTACAGGGCCCTGTGGACAAGCTCAGGCTTGCTTTCGTTCCTGTTTTTCCATGGCCAGCAACAGGTGGGGAGGAGAGGGATGTGCATGCAGGAGGAGGGCAGGGTGGGAGCGGAGAACATGTTCCTGACATTGAGGGATATGTGTAGGGAGAGTTGTCTGCCTGGATCAGAAAGGACTGAGGTGGCAAGGGGCCTGCTGAGCCATGGGTCGCTTGGGTAGGAACGGGGACAGACTTCTAATTCTGGTAACGTCAGGTGGGAGTAGGGAAAATGGCTGAGAAGACTGCAGCAGAAGGAATGCATAGATCAGATTTAAAGAGGGAATCTGCACCCTTTGTACCAAATGTAGTCGTTCTTAAAATCATCTTCTGTCACACTTTTGTACCGATTAAGAGACAGTGTTCACTTCTGAAGCATACTTCTGTGCGTCGTCTTTTCATAACCACTGGCAAAAATGCTGGAAACATCTGGAGTGAGGCAAATGACTTTACTTTCTGTAAAAACTTTTTTTTTTTTTTTTTTTTTTTTACATTTCCCTGATCTGTACAGCTGTATTTATCGTGCACAGTATCTACTCCAACATTAAGGTCTTTCTTGAGCAAAGACTTCCAGGTCTGACTAATTTCCGATGTGCATAAGCAAGTGATCCAGCTGGAGACCTAGGAAGGAATTTGGAGACCTAGGAAGGAATTTGAACTGTGGCCCATCTCAGGTGAAAGATCCTTCATTAATTGCACTGCAACCCTTCCAACCACCTTCTCCAGTTGAACGGGTTTCTGATTTGCCCTGCACTGGTCTGCTTTCTGGATAACACAGTTGGATTCATTTTGTTCCTCGCTCAGAGGCACGCACGCAGCATTTATTTTCTCAGTGTCCAAATGCGCAGCATAAGCCTCGCACATAAAACCCAGAGGGAAGCAGAGCGAGGGAGAAGAGACATCGGAGAATGGTTGCCCTCTTCATTTCCTCAGGGTTTTTTATTGGGTTGCATGTTTCACACTCTGGAAAGTTGCTGGATTACTTTGCTCAGAGGTGTTTAATCACTATAATTAAGGGTCCTGAAAACTGGACAGAAGAACCATATGTTCACTATACAGAGAACGGTTAAAACATCAGCAGTAACAGAGAGGCAGCAGCTAATCCAAGACACCTCATCTTTGAGCCTGAAGATATCATTCCTACAAGAGAAGAGATACCAACATCTGGACACATACCAACCTAGGCCTCTGATGAGCTGCCAATAAATGCTTCAGTGCCGGTTAATTATGGTGGTGTTTCTACAATGATGAGATGACTTCTCTGTGGAGAAGTGCTCTCATCAGGAAATTGGTTCTATTGCAATTAACATCTTTGGATATCCAAATTTAACATCCTTCTTGAGCCTTCTCCCTTATTTCAGGAAGTTTATGATCAATCAAGTCCTGAAATAGAGTTGGAGATCTGAGATTCAGAGACGGGGGAGGAGTTGTATCTTTGGCGGTAGGAGGGGTAAGTGTACAAGAGCTTCAAAATCAACTAGTTGATGTCTCTAGCAGCATTTCAACCTCCCATCCCCATATGCATTATTTCCAAGAAAGCCACTATCATCATCACCACTATTTAGAATCTGAATAGGTGACACATCCATTCCCTTGCCTCAGTCCTGTCTTCAGGTTCAGCTACAGAGCAGGATCTGAGACACAGACAGTCACAAAACACAAACACCACCTCCCAGAGCAATTAATAGTGTGCCATACAACACAACTTTCCTCCTGTCCCCTGCCAAAACACAGACTTTCACTGTCTAGGGCTCTGTCACTCCCTCAGTCCCCACCTACTGCCATTCCCCATAGAGCTGAGGGGAGCATGAGCAGATGCCAAAGGAGAAAACAAAACCAGCAACGCATCTTGCTGGTCTTGCTGTGGACCACTTTGCATCTGAAACACCCAATACGTCCAGCAGCAGCCCTGCCTTAACTCACAGGAAGAGGAGAAGTATTTCCAATATACATACTACTAGGATGAAGGAAAACAAGTTTTCTGTCCCAGGCACACTTAGAAAAAAAGCATGTAGACCTAGCCAACAAAATTTTTCCTCAGCTTGTACTACAACAAGAAATCTGAACGCTAGATGCACTTACTTTATAGCAACAACTGGGGGAAAATTGGCCATACACAGAAGGGATCTAGCAAAAACTTCACTGCTAGCTATCTATTAAATTTTAAAAATAAAATTCACAGCCAATGCCATCAGAAGGCTAAATTTTATGGCTCTTAAGTCATAACCGTGAAATGGGAGCTATATAAAATTTTATTCCTGCTAGATGGTATTAGACCTTCCCTAACTTTAAAAACCCAAAACAAACACTGAATGCTTATGTACTTAGCTGGGCAAATCACTAACTTACAGAAATGCTACATTTGGTGAAATTAAAATAAAACATAATAAAACTTCAGGTTCTACACTGCCATCTCCTGTCATAAATGTAAAAAAAAGCTAAAAAAATTCAGTGGAACTTGAAAAGTATGAGAGACATGAGTAAGGTACAGAGTCTTGAACCACAGCTGCAGCTGCTCATACAGTCATCTACACCTATTAAAAAAAAAAA
>NW_010550162.1:16471-25341 GCF_000687285.1 Phaethon lepturus | reverse complement strand
CAGGAATCACTGGCAGTCAGTCTGTCTGTTCTAATGGATGCCAAATCAGACATGATATGAGCACAAAACTGAATAAATTAGTCCTATAGGCTTTAATACAGAGTCAGTCTTTGATTTCAATGGGGGATGCTGATGACAGAGACAGGAAAAGACTTGGATAAAAGACTGTTCAAAGAAATCTAAGAGGTAGAATGAGAGAAGTGGCAACTGGTGAGCTGATGGGTTACAAAACCAATGCACAGCATGAGGGCTTAATAGCTGAGAAAACAGGGCAGAGTGGCCTCGTGATGTTCAATGCCTGCCTATGAGTGGGCCCTCAGGCAACGAAAGAGCAGCATCAAACCTTCTGCAGGGCTGCATCTTTCAGATGAGCAGGTGAGAGAAGACAATGAAGTTACCAAAGAAATAACCTTTATGAAGAGCTACAGCCAATATTATGGCTCATTAGTGAAAATTAGGAACTAATAATTGGGGTTCCCTTGTCCAAAATTATTCTGTACTTAATACCCTCTGTGCAGTGACTGTTGCAAACTCATCACCCTGTCTTCCAAATCACTGCGATTCCTCTGCAGTTGCAGTGAAAAACATCTTGCACCTCCTCATGGTCAAATAAAACTGAGGGGTTCTGAAACTACTGCTTTTGGGCTCTCAAAACCAGGTTTATTTCAAGAAAAGGAGGAGAGTAATAGGAAAGCCAGCTCTAGGGAATCCCATAAGAATCGCACCCACTGGTGGAAACCAAGTGGGGAATAACCATCAGACATGAGTGCTCGATCTATCCACTCAGGTAGCCAACGGGGCTGGCGTAGAGGAAAGGTTGCTCCAGCGCAGCAGTCTGAAGGTAGCCCAGCTTTCTGTGCCTGCTGCCAGCGGGTTGGCAGCAGAGAGCGCCTGCCACCTTCAGAACATCCCACACCCTAACTGCAGGGAGAATGAGAACTGCAGAGATCAGAAGCATTAAGCAAACCTCATTCTCAGGGCAGGTCAAATTTGGGTCCTCTCACCCTTGACAAAATGCCTCTAAAGGTTTTGCCCTTCAAGGCATAAATTCACAAGAGGTTATTAAAAGCGTGACATTATTCAGAGCCTGCAGAGTCCTCTGTCACACCCCAGCACTTCTAGTGTTCCACACCGTACATCTGAAGCCACTTAGTCCTTAGTGACATTTAAAGAGAAAATTCCTCTTTAGCTCCTCACACAAATTGCCATGACAGAAACCAGCATGGTGAACCCTTTAACCTTAAACATCTTTGTTTCTCTACTACATAAGCTCTGTTGTTGTACACATACGGCCAACATGCTGACACACACATTATGACTACTTGGACCATGTAGATGGTCCATATAGATACATACACATGACAACTTGGACCACATAGATACATAGACACAAGCATATATAAAAGGTTCCAACCTTCGTGTATTCCAAGGATGCTTGTCTTTCCACCGGTCCCACATCCCTGAGGAGTTCAGCAGTAGACCCAGGGAGGCTGGAGGAGTGCCCTGTGACTGCCCCAGGGTACTCGAGTGGCAAAAAGATGGAGGGGGAGAAGAGGTCATTCCTGAGATGTCACTGGAACCTCTGTCGTATCAGTAAGCTTCACTTCCCTTCCCATTTTTTATATTTAGGTCAAAACATGAGTATTTAATTGTAACAGGAAAAAACCCAATCTCTTTGGCTTATTTTTTCCATGGAGGACCTGACAGCGTTTGAACATCAGGACGGCAAGTAAAACCCATACAGTTTCCAGATCCTCCTGAAATCTTACTTTAAATCCAGGGACCATGAGCATCAAGAGTTAGAGTAGGAAATAAAGAATCCCTTGCCTTTGCCTCAAACAGATAACAACCGCTGTGGCTTTGCTAAAAGCTCTAATTGTTGTAACCTTTCATAATGAGTAACAATGTCAGGCAAAGCACATAATAACACTTACCTTTGTAATACAGCATAACAATAATACACTACCAGAGTTTGCTGGTATGTCTTTACACGAATAGGAAAAAGCTACTATATTCATCTTAGAAACATTAGGAGCTTTGCTTACAGCCACACAAAAAGTCAGAGTGGATTCAGGAATAAATTTACTTGATTTACAGTGCACACCAATAGTCCATCCCATGCTAATAGGAACTCTTCTGCTTTTTGTCAATATGTTCTTTCTGTTGGGAATTTGGGTGGCTGTTTAGCTGGTTTATTTGCTATTTTGTGTCACACACATCAGCTCTGGTGGTGTTTTCCAGTTTTACAACTGAGTATTATCCTTGTGGGCTGATCATCCTTTTTCCAGAAAGGTAATGCTGTGAAATATGGGAAGCAGGTATAACAAATCTGGAGAGGAAAAACCTTTCATAGATGTCTACCAACTCTCTAATCTTTCCATTCCCTAAACGCACGCTTCCCCTTAACACCTACTATTCTTCTACCAAAACAGCTGAGCTTCAGTGCACACAAAAAGAAAAGAAGTCTCCACCCCACAAGATGGTCACAACATCCCACCTTTGGGGGCAATAACTAGCCTCCATAGTCTCAACTCTCAAGCCCAACCCCAAAGGCCACTAAACCAGCTCAGTCAGGTAGCAGTTCAGTCTTTCTCCTTCCTGGGACATCCCATCACCCACATTTTTCTGGCACCTGTGCCTAGGAAATCAAGAGACACACTAACCTGGGCTTGCATCGCTGACCTTCACCTTGAGTAACTTCACCTTGAATAACTGCTGCCTCTGCTATAAGTGACCAGCCCAGGACACTGGGCACGATACTCCCAAAGAAGCACCTTCAATTTATAGTGATCTCATCGTTACTACTACTTTTAACGCTTGCTATCATTTCTGCATGGGGATAAATAAATCCCCATTGTCTCTCAGAGACTGAGAGACTCTTCTGAAATATTTCCATTCAGCATTTTTTCCAAACAGCTTCTTTAAAATGTCTTTTTTTAAAACCAAAGCTGACTCACCCTCTAATGCAAGATAGTCTGACTCACATTTAACACTTTGATCTCCATGGCTCATTTTGGTCAGCAACTGGCTTAGCCGTATCCTCGTAGTACATGTAAGGGGAAAGAAAGGAGAAAGAAAAATGTACTTTAAATATCCGTTCAGTTCCAGACCATTGAGAAATGCCCAGGGTAAATCTGCAGAGAAAGGAAAATTGTTTCAGCACCCAGAGACCTATTACAAATGAGAAGAGAAATGAAATTTTTCAGCAAGAGACAGATTTGCACTTTCAATGTTCCCAGATTCAGATGAAAAGGGGGCTCCATACAAGAGATATTTTGCTAGAGGGGTTTCTTTTTCTCATTTAGCTTCATCAAAATCCTCATGATAAAACCGAACAGCACCACTTCAGAAATGAAATAATAATCCAGAAATAATTTCCCATTTACACATAACTTGCAGTGGAATTTATTACTTAATACTGCTAAAGTATCTAAAAAGGGGAGCCCTAAAAAGTGAGGCCCAAATTTAGGTCAGATATAAACTGCTACCATCTCACCCATGGGAAGTCTCCAGTTCAAACAGCAAGGGCAGCGTCAACATCCCTGTTAGAACCACACAACCCTCACCCAGGGAAGGCTCCTGTGAGGTGGATCGAGTTAAATCATCTGCAGCAATTTTCCAAAGGAACTCAAGAAGCTGGGCAGCAGGTCCTATTGACATTAATGGGATCTGGGAGATTGCTTGCCTTCAGCTTTCTTTGAAAGATCTCCAGGTTAGCCTCAGAGCCTGGCCTTCACCTTGCTGTGGAGACCACTACTAAAACCAAAACAAGGTCTTTGCCCGCTTGGGAACAAACTAGTACCTCCTGCACAGGGGCTTCTCGGTAACTCACACGAGGTAACAGATTTCAGTCCAACTAAAGCGAAACAAATATAAACTCACAGTCTAGAATTTAAGAAGTTGTTTACTAGGTTTGGGTGGGGTTTTTTAAACGTCTTCTGATTAAATAGAATGAAAAGGAGATAAGAGACTGAGGGAGAAGAGGGGAGTGATTTTGACACAGTGACTGGAAATAGAAGTAACAGAAGGCAAAACAGGCTTGGCTTACGGCAGTGTTTTGGAAAGCAGGGTGCAGGGACCTTGAGACACCCGTGTAAGCACATACAGTAAGGCATTCTTGCTCACTATTCTTACCTAGATATCAACAGCCAGAAAAATTTCCGTTGCTTCACGTACTTCCTCTCTGCTTGGGCAGATGTTGGCACCCAGACCCGCTGCACCCACACGTTTTCAAGTTCAGTCTGTGTTTAACGTCTCATGAGATCACGAAGACTGGTGCTTTCAGCAGACACTGCTGCAGGCCAAGCAGGCAGGACCGGTCTCTAGAAAACCCTCTGCCTGGAGGCAGAAAGCACTGCTGGTGCCTGTCCCTGCAGTGTCCAAGCTCTACACAGGCAAGGTGACTCAGAGAGGTTGTGTTAACCTGCAAACGTATTTCACACCCCATTGGAAAGGAGCAAACAGCCCTATCCTGTTCCACACCCACAGTGGTGGCACGTCGTAAGCTCTCCTTGTCACGAGGGGCACCTCCATCACCAGCCCCGGCAGCAGAGCAAGCACTCGGTGGAGAGCCAGGCTCAGTTTTTCTCTGGTATGAGGTAGCCGAAGGTGCAATTTATCATACGCCTCCATAGTTTGTCAGCTGCGTGTGATCACTCGTGAATAATGTTCTCCTGCCCAGCTCAGAGGCAGCACCCGTGCCCTCTCACTGACCGCCTGTCATACGTGGACAGGCACACGTCTCCAAGCCGCAACCAAGATACGCTTATCCAGTGCTTTACATGTGCGGCAGTTACAGTTAACGTACACAACGCGATACAGATCGGACCAGTCAACCCTCTTTATCTCCGGAACACTAACACGCTGCCTCCTCAACCCACACATCAGCAAGAGTCTGCGTAATGCGTCTGCCAGGTGACAAAGGAGCAAACCCAGGCGAGTGTCCTGCCACCAGGATAAATGTGCTGTCCATCCCCTCCTGCTCTCACCGGGACGCTTCTCCTTCCAGCTGCACACCTCGCCTGTGCCATAGTCGAAAAGGGAGGAAAGTGGTGCAGCCTATTGAGAACAAACAAAATCCCTCCGATTTTTCAAGGGCAAGGTCTCTAAAGCACATGGGATTTAAGGGGGGAAACTGCATCTGAGAAGCCTGGGCAGAGCTTGGTGCCAGATGCTCCCCTGGAGCTCCCAGCAGGTCTCCACAAGCTGACACGGCAGCACCGGCGGCACCAGGTCCCTGGCACAAACCTCAGAGAAGCCTGGCACTGAGCTGAGGTGTTCCCGGGACAGCCACAGCCCCACACCTCCATACGGCTAGAGAGGAGCTTGCGGACCGCTGGACAAGCATGGGTGGAAAAAATAAGGAAGTAGTTCCATGGGCATCACGGTCTCCAGTTAAGTGAAGCTGCATAGCCAACGGTGGGCATACCTCCTCAGTCTGGAGGAGCTGATAAACTTGCTAGTGCCCTCCTAGCTATTCCCCAAGGAATTACTATTGTGATTTGATAGGAAACTCAACCAGATCAGCTATTTCTGAAAAGAACCATCCAGGTCTAAGGAGCGGAGGGTTTTATCGCCCTGCTGAAGCCTAGGCTGTAGCAGCTTGTGCTGGCACCAGCCGTCTGCCCTGTCCTCCACCTACTGCTCCAGGACTTGAGAGCTCAGAGCTCCCCAACCTGTCTGCACAGCTCAGAGCAACAATATCCCTACTTTGTAAAATACCTACCTGAGTGGGCAGGATTAGCCAGAGCACACTACTCATGGCATTTATAAGCTGCTCTTCCCAAAGCACTGTACAACAGCAGGGTAGGATCCTTGGCAAGCAGATCCTTTGCCTGGGGGCACGAGGGCAGATTGAGGCAAAACGCTGTATATCAGGTTGCTTCAACCAGGAGGAATGAAGGTCAAGGGCTTTGGGAGAGAAAAGGCACAGTTGAAAAACTGTACTAGGAAGGCAGCAGTCAATGAATAGAGTATCCAAATCTACCTGCACTACACCCACTGAAATCCTCTGCAACGCTAGAAAGATCCTCAGCCTGGCTAAAAATCAGCAAAAGTCTCAGGTGTCCCAAGCAGGTACCCAAAAGAGCTATTTACACCTCCAGTAAACTTTTGGAAAACTTATAGTTTAGTCTTTATTCCTGAATTTCATCTCCTGCAGTAGGAGGATAACAGCTTGCCTTCTGCCATCCCAGTGGTGCTGCAGGGATTAATTTGTTTCTGTACAGGGTTTTGAAAACCACTTCAAAAGTCCCCAAAATTTGTCATTCTTCCCAGAAAAAATGCTTCAGAGAGAAGCTTTTTCTCAGCACGCTGGGGCCAAGAGCAGGGCCAGGGCCACAGAGACCCAGCATCAGCCACCAGCAGCACCCCAAGGTAACATCACAGGGATACCTGGCGTACGGGTCACTGTCTGCAAGCCAGCACGCTCTGGTGAGGATTCCCACGCACTGTGACAGTGGGTGCCAGAGTAGCTATGCTCGAACGCTCGGCAGCAATAACCAGACGGTGCTATTCTCTCTCCTCTCCAAAAGTCACAGCAAGGGCCAACATCATGGCGATGAGCAAGACAGCCAGATCCAAAAAAAAAAAAATCAGGAGCCCTGTGTTTATGCTCCCACACAGGCAGAAACACACATCCCTCCCCGGTTCATAAAAAAGGCACCACGAAGCACAAGAAGGAGGGAGACAAGAAGAGTTAAGCAAATGTCATAAGAGCAAGAGACAAAACGAAGGCAGTGACACCCACACACAAGCCCTCAGGCAGTTTCTTGCTGGCAAGCCCACCCCCAGGGCTACCCACAGCTATTCACGCTACTTTCCGTGCCCTGTTATGTATTAATAATTCTTGTCGGTGGCCCTTCTGCTAATACACTACTGCCGGAGTGGCTGGGGTCAGAACAGTAAAGAGCAGCAAGAGCAGCCACGGCGAGCAGAGCCTGCCCGGCTCCAAGGGAATGCGCCGGAGCACCTCAGAAGGCAGGGCAGCCAGCACGGATATTAACGCTGTGGAAGTAATTCAGCATTTTTCAAAACTTTTCTTTACAAACGGCATACAGTCAGCAGCACGGAAAAATTCTATGAACTTACCATTTAATACAGTAGTTCAGATCCCCTCTGCTTGGGCACAAGAACTCTGTTTGCCTGATTTAGTTTGTTCCCTGCTAAGTAGCCCTCCTAGACTTTAAGCACAGGCCAAAGCTAAAGCATCAGATGACCTAACCTGAAATATTCTAGCTCCAGGGATCTCAATTTTCCTGACACAACCAATTCTAAACAGACAAGCCACTAAAATTTGAAGCACCTTCAAAAAAGAATCAGTTAAATTCCTCCAAAACATATTTATCTTTTATTTATCACCACAATTATGTTTCCCATATTTATTTTTTAAAACCAGCTACAGGAGAACGTTAACTCTGTTTGCACATAGTTTGCCGTGTTAAAAAAAACAACAACAACAAAAGAGATTCATGGAAGGAAAAAGTGCAGTTTCACCTGGAAGAGTCCACGTGAGACCGGAGATCTGTTGCTCATTCTAGCATCTCCCTATATCAATAATATTTCCTTTACACCACAGTATCCTGACAGACCCCAGAAGCTTAGAGCAATATCCTTTTGGATGCACAACTCTTCCTTCAGTGTATATTTACTGGATTTCTTCTAACCCATCAGTCTTTATTTGGAGCTATATTTTTATGCACAAAATGGTAGCTTGCAGAGGCAGCAAGAGTTATTAAAAAGTTCATCTGTTCCAGCTGCTTATTCCTCACTTAAACTCATCGTTAATCCTCTTTTTATGACACCATAATTGTCCCTATGGCAACCAATTATGATGTCAAACAAGATTAAAATTTTAGATAGGGGAACAGAATTAGCTTCTTCGTTATTTGTTTAGATCCCTAGCGGCTGTCACACCTGATCAAATCACCGGCCCGTGAGCTCAAGAACTCTGTTTTCAATATCCCACCAATACCCGGTATTTTAAGGGAAGGCAGACAGAAACACAAGCAGCAGCAGCCTGTGCCCAGCGAAGGATGGAAAGTTGTATTGCACGAAGAGAATCTCTTTCCAGTCCCTGCAGGTCATTCTCGCACCTCCTAAAGCAAGAAAGCATTAGCAACTCTAGTGACACTGCAAGTACTCAGTAGACAGACTTGCTATGAATATGATCCATTTTCATATAAAAGCCTAATCCTTCTTTGGATCCTACTAAATATTTCCCTTCAATGACTTGCTGCAGCAGTGAATTCCCCATTAAATACACACAAAACAATCATGTATGGCAAGGAAAAGCCCCTGAGCTCACTTATTTTATCATATTTTCTTCTACTTAAACTAAATAACTGCAGTCTATCATCTCTCTCTCTGCAGAATAATCAGATACACTTGAATGCCTGAAGTGATTTACATTACCCTTCCCTCGACTTTTTTTCATTCCACCTGTACTTTTTCAAGTTCTAAACAAATCAAAGAAAGAAAAAAAGGAAAAAGAACAAAATGGTCAAATATCAGTCACCCAGGTACTGTTCAGCACATTGACAATTTGACATGTCACATAGATAAAGCAGCCTTGTACCCATTCCCCCTCCCGCAGGTTTGGTTTGTGGCATTCTGGCGAGGCGAATGAGTTAGGGTAGCAGCAAGAGTTAAGCTAAGAGCAAAGCTGATAAAAAAAGGGGGCTGCCCCATGGAATAACACAGGGAACAGTACAGAGGCACCAGTCCCCCCCACCTCTAATACAGCCAGGTCTGACTTTGAACCATTAAGGAATGATCCTCGGAGACCATGGGCAATCCATGCATTTCACTCTTCAGCTAATTTATTGTAGTTTAAGGAAAACATGACAAATGTGCTCTGATTCTGTAGGGAA
>NW_010550162.1:16054-16383 GCF_000687285.1 Phaethon lepturus | reverse complement strand
AAAAAGAGATTGAGAGGGCGAGAGATTTACTTTCATGTCCTGCATTGGGACTGAATCACAAAACAACTGCCTCCCAGCTGCCCGTGTAGCTGGCAAAGATGTTGCTTTTAAAGATGCATTTCACAGGCAGCAAAATGGCAGTATCTCTATTTGGCTGTAGAGCTATTGCAGCACTTTTTTTAATTGACATACTTGCCAGTATCCACTGAAAGAAGCCACCATCTCCACTTCACACCAGATTTATCTCTTGCCAGAGTAAATAAATAAATAAGTAAATCCCAAAAAGCCTCCCCCTGGTGGGGGGGGGGGGGGAAAAAAAACAAAAAAAA
>NW_010550162.1:3293-16026 GCF_000687285.1 Phaethon lepturus | reverse complement strand
AAAAAACTCACCCCCACACACTTTTTACAGAAAAAGTTCCCATGTTTTGGGTTTGGTTGTGGGGTGTTCGGGGAGTTTTTTGGGTTTGTGTTCTGTTTTGGGGATGGTCTTTTTGGTGGTTTTTCATGGTTTTTTTGTTTTTTGTTTGTTTGTGGTTTTTTGGGGGTTTTTTTGTTTTGTTTTGTTTTTTTTTTTAGTTTGGAAGCATTTGTCAAATGCTAACAAGCACATACATCTATTCATCCTATTTGTAGGAAAGGTCCATATAAAAACTAATTTTAGCTTCGTAAGACTGATCTCCACAGACTGTCTGCAGTCGATAGAGATGGGCTCTTCCAGAGGACAATGTGGAGCCAGAGCCTGAATTACGCTGGCGAAATGGTCCTCTGGAGGAGCCTCTCTCACTTGCTAATGGCTGTTGAGGACATCAAGGGAAGGTAGCCTCCCCAGCCTGAAAGTATCCTTCAGGACTAATTCCTCTCCTCCTTATATTGACTTCTTCACACATATCAGTACTCATGATTTTTCCAGAGCCAGTAAGGAGTGACACCCACCATCAAGGCATGCACGCGGGGACTGATTCATCACAGCGGAGCCATTAGAAGGAAATGCATTAGTCTTAATGGCAAGAACTGCACACTCACATGGTCTCTTCCCAAGAAAGTTCTCAAATCCTGTGGGAGTCAGATGTCGGGAACAGCAAAACCAGTACAAGCAGACACTGTTCTTTGACTGACAAGCCAGCAATCCATTTCCCAGACATTATTTATTATAACAAACACTGTCTCGCTATTTTGCCTATCGTTTATGTTCCTTTTTGGGCTTAGTTACCAACACCCTTCAGCCTCGAACAGAAGAGTGTCATCAGCCCTCCGCATGTAGCCATTAGAAATATGCTGGCTCCCTCTTTCTCCACTGCCCAGATAGTTGGATGGGAGCTCCTCAGTCCTGAGAGCTAAATCTCACAGAAATTTGACGTCTACAAAACTCTTGCCCGGTTGACCCGAGCACACTGTGATGCAAACCCAGTGACCAGAGCCTGACGGGAGAGACCACCATCCAGCCAAGATCCACCACCTTGATACCCCTCCCTGAGAGGGGGTAAATGCTGATCTGACTGCTCCACCATCAGAAAGGAGCAGCAGAAGTGGCTTAAGACCAGGTCAACACTTCCTGGGGGCAGAAGCCTCTTCAGCCCTAACATCAGAGATCACTTTCATTCTCTGTGTAAGACAGACAAGAGTTGGTGCCCAGTAAGTGACTACTCGGGGTATTAGCCAGGTGTATTCTGCCAGTAGCTGCAGAGGCAGACTCCCAGGCACAGGATATTCTCAAAAAGAGAAGGAAAGGGGGAAAAAAAAACACCACCATTAACCAGACACCTGATGTACATCCAGCTTTCAGACATTCCTGGAGAATGACCTCCTTGTTTAGCTATAAAAATGTGGATGGCCATGCACTACCCAATATTACCCTGACAACATACTTTAATCATGACATCAAGCGGCTCCTGCTAGCAGTCAGAGCTCAATTCATCTTCCGTGTTCGTTCAGTCTCCAGTCCTTCAGAAGAGACCAAGTATCACAGGGTTGATTAAAACTAGATGTGGTTATTAAAACACATTTCTATCATGGAAAATTAATCATGACCAAAATAGTTTCACAGATGCTACCAAATCACACCTTTGGCTTGCCAGAACTCAGCATTTCTATTCTTTGGGAAATTCTCATATTTCAAATCAAAACGAAATAACTTCTCCTATGAATCAGAGTGGAAAAAAAGAACTCAGCATGAAGAAATTCCAAGGAACTATTATATCAACTGGTCTACATTTCAGTTATTGAGATGAATATATGAATGTGTTGCTCATCTATTTTTTTGAAAACAAAAATCAGCATTTTCCCCAGAAGATTTCAGTTGGGAAATATTATGTTAATAGTATTAAAAAAAAGTGTTCCACTGAAAATTTTTCAGTCACCCTTCTCCCCTATAGAAGACAGGAATTGTAAGAAAATGTATGTTGTGCTACCCTCACAAGTATTACCTCATGCCCGGTTTTCTCTTAATTTAGGATGAGAGGACACTTTATTTTAAGGAACAATCATGTGCTTTCCCTTTTCTGCTCTGTTTGAGCAGACCCTTCGCAGAACGTCTTTGAAACCTTCCCCGTGTTTTTGCACGCGCCCACACCTCAGCCCCGTCAGGCACGAGCCCTCCAGGCGTCCCTGCTTGCTCCCACCACCGCCGTGTTCACACACCTCTGTCGCTCGAGCCAGACGCTGACGCGCACTGTTGTGCCTGCGACCGCCTAACGCTAAGACATTCTCACCATTTTGCATTTATCCTCCTATTATTTGTGTTTTCACACATAATAGAAGCCGCTTTGTCTGCCTGCGTAGTAAATTCGCCTCATTGTCTTACAACCTCGCTGCAAAAAGCTGTTTGGATTGATTCACAATAGGGCCAACATTTCCATCAAGCAAATATCACTCTCAGCACCTGACAAATTGTGACACCGTTTGCAGAGCAACTGAATCAGAAACAAAAATCTGCCGCTGGATGATCATCCAGAGGTGGCTGGGGAAGGGGCTACCACGCAAGGAGTGGGGGCAACTGCCCGGGCAGGGCTCTGCCGCAGCAAGACCCAGGAGAGCCCCATGTTTTCTGGCCACAATCCCCAGACTGCCAGCGGGAGTGGGTGGGAGAGCTGCCTTGCCAGGGAACAGTCTTTTGAGACAGCAGGCTGCTTCTCCAACCGGAGGGGAATTCACATCTTTCCATTTCAACCTTTGGATCAAGTCAGGGGAAAGTGGGGCTATGATTTTCTGTCCCAGCTTATTTCCTCCTCCTCTTCTTTCTCTCTGTTTCACAGCCCTAATGGCCTTTCAAGCTTGGAAAAATTACTGTTATAAAGCATTACCTAGCACACCCTAAGCTCTACTTCCCACCCTCCCTTCGTCTCCTCATGTCATGTTATAATTGCTTGTGACCTATTGGAAATGATCTTTGGTCAGCTGAAGGGTCCAAAAGCCTGACTGGGGCTGAAATGATCAAAACTTCTTTTCATGACCTACAGCTCCAAACACAAGGAGATGGGAGAAGTAGGCACATGCCAGAGCTCCCAGACCCAACTAAAGCCCTACATCCTCCAAGAGACAGTCAGCTGCTCCTTTCGTTTAGTAAGACGCACAGCTGCAGAGGATAGCAAAATAAGGTCATTGGTGGCAGAAAGGCAAGACCATCTGGTATCTTGGCACTTCAAGTGTGAAAGAGGATGATCTCTGATTTTCAGGAAGCAAAAGACATGAGTAATCTCAGGATAAAGGACAAAGACTGAAAAGAAAGTGAATTATCTTCTTTTTCTGCTAAGTCAGGAGAGATGCATAATCAGCGTGTGATGAAAGCTTTCCCCGCCACTGCCTGTGCTGCAGCTCTCGCTGAACAAACAACGGCCCTTAGCGATTAGGAAACGAGGAGGAATGAACGCAGCACGTTCACAGCCACAGGTCAACTCCCCTCTTCCTTCCATCTCCCTCCCAAAACTAGTCATCATATCTTCTGCTCCCGCAGAGGCGCAGCAGGCGCTCTGAAAGAGGACCCCCCACACCGGGGTTCAGCAGCTGTTCAGAAGCTTACTCTTCTCCCGTATTCACTTTGTACGCTTGTTTTACTTGAATTTAGTACAAGACAAGGTACTAATATGGACACCAGACTCAAAATATTTCTTAAAAAAAAAAAGGGAATTGGAAACGCAAGCAGCTATCATATGGACAGCTTCGGGATATTTTCACAGTCCCATCAGAGGTGATGGCAGAATTACATTTTGTTGCTTTCCTTTTGACGCTAAGCAGGTAGGGGTAAGGAGAGAAGAGTGTATTGCACAATCCAGGGATTAGGGAGAACAGACCACATTGCCCAACCAAGGGATTAGAGGAGGCTTTTATTTTAAATTCCCTGTTATCTGATCTCGCACATTTTCACCAGACGTGAGGTGAAAATTGGGAAGAAAGTATTACTTGATCTTGAGTAGATGACTGTGCGACTACATATGAGAAAGTTAAAAATATTTGTGTCTTACTAAAGATCTCTTCCAGTTACCAGTTGCAGCCATCAGAGACAGTTTAGCTTTGTGCCTTTCATTCAAAAAAAAGGAGCACAATTTACTCCATAAAAAAAAAAAAAAGAGCTCATCACATAGAACGCTTTTCTGAAATACATTCATTAAGGGGAGAGCTCACACACAAGCTTTCTGGGTCCATCCTGCCCTGGAGAGCATTTCTCAGAGTGCTTCCATCTTGAAACTGCCCATAGGCTTGAATGAACATGTGTAATGCTTGGCTTATGTTGTTGGTGGCCATCACATCCCCAAGAGGTGTCTGGACAGAAGCTTGCTGTGGGCTGGGAGAGCCCAGGCTGTTCTCAGATGGAAAGACATGCAGTATCCTCTCTGGAAAGTCAAAAAGCTGTGCTCCAGCCAGCCCTCCCTTTGGAGTCTTCCAGGCCAGACTGTCCACAGCCATCCCTGCTAAAGTTTATGTCTTTTCTCCCTTTCAAATGGGTTAAGGTTTAATAGATAAGGGGATGTTTTGGCCAAGACCCCAGGTCACCTGTCCGAACGCCATCAGGTTAGTAGTTTCTAACCACCACATATAAGCTTTGTGAGGAGGAATCTTAACTGCTCTATTGGTCTCAGTCCAGTTTGTAACTGCCCCAGCATCATGGCCAACATTAGTCATCCCTCCCGTTATCTGCTGAAAGAAGGGAAATGAAGAGCTGAGAAGACATAGACCAAATAAGCCAGCACTCAGTAACTTTGCTGTTCACTCTGGATCATGGCACATTTATCAAATGATGATACGACCCACATCAGAGCCAAGGAAATTAAAAGCGTTGTTTTGCCATTTGCCGTCCAGTTTGAACCAAGATTTGTCAGGCCAAAAGAGAGTCCGCACAAGCATCCCAGCTCTACCCTGTTGAGTTCTAACAAACTCAGCACTGTTTGTTATACACCAGCGGGGCTTGCTGAGCACTTTTCAGCATTCTTTCAACAGCTGAAAAAGCTGGGATGAAAGAAAAGCTGAAAAGCTGAAGGCGGCAACTGCTGCCTTCTCCTTTTTGCCATAGGTTTGCATTACATTGACAGGGAGAAGTCCAAAAACAATCTCTATCTTTATATCTAACTGCACATAAAACACGTGCATAACCGCTTTGCAACCACTGCAATATAGTCTACCACCGCAGGGCTTGAAAAACTCCAGTATGGCAAATCTAAAGGGGAAAGGAAGCAGCTTATCGTGAGCACCTTGATAGTAAAGAATCAGAGATGCAGCACTGGGGTATAAAGCTCACGCTAGACTTGGAGGCAAGAAAAAAGACTGTCAAAGCGAGCTCAATAACTTAAATATAACCTTGTAAAATGTGAAGCCCAGTGTTTATGTACTTGTGTGTTCATTGTACTGTGCACCACACAGCCCCACGTACGTAAATCCACACAGAGCACTGGTGTCTGGGCAGGAAGGTAGGGCAACAAATGTAAGTTACAGAACGAAGACGGAGAGCAACTCAAAAATGAAGAAATCCAGAAATTCTATCACAGAAAACTGGCCAGGGACGAAACAAAGAAACTACCAGCTCCAAAGCCAAATATACCGCCCTGCAAGAGAAGTAACAGTTTCAGCTGTTGGCTACCTGCAGAGACAAAAATGAAAAATAAAGAATAGCTACACTAATGGAAGACCACCCACAACGAAACGTGCCTGCTGCATCAGTACTGCTGCTAATTTCTTCTTCAATGTCATTTAAAATCAGGGTAAAACCTGGAGGTGACTATACTGCCAGCAGCGAAGGATCCTATGAGCACAAGCAGCTGGCAAGATACTGAATATCCCATAAGGCAATAGCATCAAAGGCACTTTTCTTTTGTTTCCTATCTACAAGGGTTTTTAACATGTGAATTCTCTCTGTGTCTCAACTTACAACTAACCTCAAAACTCATAATGAAACTTTATTCACATCTTTGGCATTTCACATATTTTCACAGGAGAGTCCATTACTCTCTAGGGCACCATCTTGAAACCATAAATCAGGCTAACATCAGCAATTAATAACCAAGGACCTGGCCTAACATGTACCTACACATGGCATTTCATTGACTTCAGAGAACCTATAGGATACAGTGCTCGAGTTGGAATGAAACTCGATGTGTCTTCACAACAAAAGGATACACTCCTGGGATCATTTGCTAATGGGATAAAAGCATAAGAACTACCCCATTACCATCCCTAGAGGAAACTCATTAGCAACCTAATGAAATAAAGTGATGACAGGAAGGTATTTTCTCATCATCTTTTAATGCTAACAGGCTTCAAACCCATTTTGCTTCCTCACCCTCTCCTACGGTGCCTAGAAACCCCATGGCACCTCTCAGAGCATCTCAGGCAGTCCCCTCTCCTGCGTATTACACAGCATCAGGGAGCAGTTTCAGAGCACAGAGGAATTCTAAGATGTTCAACTTATCATCTTTGATGAATCTGTGCAACTGAAGCTTAAGTCCTGCCCCACTTGGAAAAGGTTCCCCTGTGGGTCAAGCTTCCTGATGAGTCATACAATTTAGAAGGCATATAATCCAGCTATTAGGGGCTCTGCTGTTTGTTTTTATGAAAAGCCAAGCTCAGAAACATTTGAAAGAAATTAGAAATATTGAAATTCATTTTACAATTTTGAAATATTTTGAAGTTAGCGAAACTACCAATACTGAAGTGAGTAAGCATAGTGCTTACTCACAGTCCTTATAGTACTATACATTTATAGTGCTTACTTACATAGTGCTTCTTATAATTATGTCTAGATTAAATATGATAATTTCTTTTTCATCTCCTGTAAAAAGTGTCAGATCATACCCCCAAACACTCGTGTATCATATAGCCCTAATCAGACATACTTTAGACCTACGTATTAAACACACATTGCTTAGTAATGGTGAGGGAGGAATGGAGAATTTTGTATCCATCTGAAAAGGATACAAAAAGCAAGGCAAAGTATTCACCCACCATATTCCCACTATCCGCACCTACATCTCTCATCACTCAACGCCTTCCTCTAAGCCCCTGGACATTCAAAAAGGGCTCGCATCTCTCCACCAGGGGCTCTTACACACAGTCAGGCAGCCAAAGCCATCGATAGCGTTTCTCTCCGCAATGCATCTATAGCCTAGCTGAGGCTACAGGGCAGCCAGCGGCACTGTTCCACAATGCCAATGAGTAAACTCATTGCTGATGGCACATACCTTGCCGTCAGCCTGAGGGAGAGTAGCATCCTACATCTTCTCATCTCTCTTGTTTATCCAAAGGTACACAGGAGGAGCAGTGATACGTTAAGTTCGCATGCCTCAAACCTAAGTACAACCAGACACTCCCGTTCTCTCCGAGTACATGGCCATTCGTCTACGACAATGGGGATTAGTGTTAGGTAGTCTGTAGGGCCAGTGAGCTGGAAAACTTCCTAGGCAGAATTTGATCAGATGATAAAATAGCAGTTTCCCATTATGAACTGTAAATTTTGAAGTTAGCTAAGCTTTCGACTGGGTGTTAAATGGAGGGGAATTCTGGCAGTGCCATTCAGAGCTGCATTTGAAGAAAAAGCCAGGACTGAAAAGTTCAGGACCTCATTACCAAGCCTTTTTCTAGCATAAGTGTTTCAAACCACCAAGCTTTCTCAAAAATGCCATATAGAAAGTATTGGGGAAATACCGGGCTCAATCCCAGAGCACAGACAGGCTCAGCCCTGCAGCAGCTTACTTTGCCAAGAGTGCAGGAGTTAGTGAGCTTAGTTCCTCAGAACCAGCCCTTCACCCTCAATCCCTTACCTACCTTTAAGCCGAGCCATTTCAGTAGGGTCGTTGGAGGTGCTGAGACATTCAGAAGAACAGCTTAGTGCCCGGTGGCAGCCTCAAGTTACCACAGCTCTTTAAAAAACGAACCCTCCCATTTGCTCTATACACAAATAAGTCAGAGGCAAAACTTGGGTATATTGTAGTCTAAACAAGATCAAATTACAATATTCATGCACAGCTGTCCTCTGCCTCTACCCCAGCTTTCAGGTTTCCTCCAAAAGTCGCAGTTTCGATTCTCTTCTGTTCCCCTCTCCTTTTAACCTGGCTGAGAGGCCTTGCATTTAAAGCTAGGGCTGAGGATCTGTTCCCACAGACTCCATCTGCCATCTTAAATAAGTCACTTTATCTTCCTCTGTCTCTGTTTCTCAAAGAGGCTTTACAAAGAATCAGGTCCTACACTTACCGTGTTAGGTAGATGTTACCACTTGCCGATTACAGCCTTACAGGTGGAAAAAGCTGAGACAAAGTATAATGGACAAGTATTAGACTTTTTTTTGTTTGGTGTTAGAAAGCAAATGGCCCCTCCCTTGGCGTTACACTGTCTCCTACTCCATTTGTGGGTCTCCTCTGCAGACCAAGATAGGGGGGTTGTAACTGAGAAACAATTCTAGTGAAATTTAAGGCGAAAAACCGCACTTTCCTTCCTAATCACAGTCGCTCCAAGCCCGGTGTTATCTTCAGAGGAGGATTCAGGCACAGTCTGGACAGGGAAGGCTGTGCAGGATCACGGCCAACCCATGGCACATGGCAGCCAGCTCACATTACACAAGGTGGTGCTGGCGTGAAGGCCACGTGCATCTCAACCCTCACCAAAGAAATCCTCCCTGAATTCATTTATAGGCAAAATGCATCCGAAAGTTTTCTAGAGAGGCAAAAAGAAGCCTTTAGGAGCTGGCTGAGATGCTATCAGCTTCCCTGTCGGCCACACAAAGTGGGTTGCATGTGCATCAGCGACGGCCTTACCAGAAGCTCAGCGCCCCGAGAGACGGGGTTACCGGAGAATTCAGGGGCTGGCACAACGTGGGCACCAGGGAAGCAGTTACACCCACAGACCAGCATGCCCACACTGAGAGAAGCAGGAACAGAGAAAGAAAAAGTGCAGTATAGACAGAAACGAGAAATGAAACCAGAGAGACCTGGTGGCTTTAGATGGGCCTGCAAACCTTGGACTCGGCTCTTGGCACAGCACTTCCCATCTGACCCAAGGTCTTCAACAACGAGCAAACACATTAATATTTTATATGCATAAATATGTATTACCTCCAAAGAAAGGACAGTTAAATAAAGGGAGAAAAACCGCACACCATACACTGGAATTAGCAACATAATGATATCCCTTCATCTTACGTTCCTGGTCATTTATACAGAGTATGCAGCAGCTCCCGAACACACAGCCCACCCTGGTACACTTTCCTCAGCTCACACAAGGTCCAGCAATCATTTAGTAGAAAGTACAGATGGTTTTCCCACATAGCTGCAACCTGCAAAACACACAGCAGAGTCCTCCATGCCCATGTCCTGCCATACACCTTCCTTCACTCTAAAGTTACTCACCGTGATGTCACCTTACCCATACACAGCCATCAAATACCCAGCACTAACCCACACAGAGGCTCCTATAGACTCTGTACACAGACATACGCACACACACGGTCTTCTCTTAATGTACTTTTACATGTTTTTTCATACACCCCCAGTCCCAATAGCTTTTCTCTGTTAAGAGCAACACATGGTCAAATCATTCAAAAAACACAAGGCGGGGGATATGCTCAAACATCGGGGACAGGCAGGTGAACAGTATAATTGAGCTAACACATCACTCCCACATACAAGGATTAAAAAAAACACCAAAACAACTTTGTAGAGAGCAAGACTCAAAAAGGAGCTCCAACTTCCCACATCCATTTTATTCCAAGGCAAAGGTCCTCGTTGTCAGCTCTGTAACTAGAAGAGATTACCACAAAGCTGCACGCCTCCTTTGCCTGATTATTTTCTTCTTTCCCTCTCCCTCTTTTCCTTCCTATCTGGGAAAACCTTTGGCTGATAGTGGGTGTTTCATGTCCAGGCTGTGCTGCATTTACCCACAGAGAAGCAGGAAGAGCACAGAAGACCATTGCACATGTTCATCACCTTCTCAATATCTTGGCCAAGTTGCCTGGTGAACCTTCAAGCAAATCAGCCCCGTGACTGATCGGGGTGCGAAGAGCTGAGTACCTGCTCATTTATTCCAAAGGACTAGCCGGAACAAAAGTGTTTTTCCACCCCATCAAAGCTACATGGTATCTGATTCAGCATTTATTACCTGATAAAATTTTCTGCCTGGGACAGTCCCAGGGCAATCCAAGTGTACAGGTCTGTGCCTGTGCTGCACAACAGCTTTGTTACGCGCGCGTAGAGGCCCCCGCTTTCAAACCACTGGTGCATCTCTCTCTTTCCCAGTAGGTACGCAATTCCATTGCAGCTCACATGTAGCTTTACCCAGAGTTATCATTCACAACGTGTCTTTTGTAAAGTGTTGCTAACCTCAGATGCAAAAGGGGGAATGTATGACATGCCCCAAATTCAAACACAAAGTCCTTTTACTTTGTGTGACCTAGAAACATTGACGGCCGGACTGACAGCCACAGCGCAAATTCGGGAGGGAGCTTTAAGTGTCAACCAGGTTTTCCCATGGTATTATTCTTGTTTCTGAACTATTCTAGCCTTTTTCCCCGCGTTTTGCTCCAACACGGAACTTCCACCTTCAAAGGTTTATAAATGAAAGAGCTTCATGAAGGTGCCTTCATGTACCAAAAATGTCCAGTGATATACTCTGGGAGAAAATGATAAAGTGATGGTGATGGATGTTTTGAGTGATAAAGTAAACTGAGTCACTGTTATGCGAGTGGGTGTACTCTGTACAGTACACACTCGAAACTCTTAACAAAGACAGTTGTAAGCAGATCTTATGAGATTCGGCCAGAGAGTGAGAATTACCTTCTTGACATTTGGTAGGAGATAAAACTTCATCCATTATTTTCAGGCAGAACAACCTCACTCATTTATAGAAATAGGATGTATTAAGATTCAAGGAAACTTAAGTAAAAGAAATCAACACAATCAAAAGATCAAAGGCTTGTGTTGGGTGTTCTCATTTTTACAAATGCCATTCAGCTTTAATTATTTATAATGCTTCACAGTGCACTAGTAAATGCTGTCATATTTCATAAAATAATTAAGTCTTAGTAATAGGAGACACCGTTACCATCCTGTCTCTAATATTTATTGAGATGTGACATGTGTTCTATGATCATTATCATGTCTGTAAATAAATGAAGCAAAAAATGAGGATGCTTCCTACCCTTAAATTTCTATTTTGGTCTAAGGCCCCATCTGCAGTCCCAGGTATTTATATGCTCATCAACAGTGACAAGGCTTGTGTATTCAGGGATTTCCCAGGATTTCTCTGCCGTAACTTTTTCTCCTTCTAACGCAGTAACAAAACCCAACTCTAATTATAAATCCAGCTACTTTTGGCCACAACAGACAAGCCCGTTATTGCTGATGGCGCGGCAGGAGAGGCCAGCTTGATTCCCGGGTTCTGCTTGCAGAGAAAGGGTCGGGAAAGCACACAAGGCACATCCCGAACAGATTCATTTGGCAAGTCGGAGAAAAACATCAGCCAAAGGAGCTCAAACGGCCTATTTTAGACAGCAACATGTCTGAGGGGAACCGGGTGGCCAATGGACACGGCAAGTTCAGAAAACCAGCACCTCCAGCTGCCTCCATCACTGAAAGTGAAACACACGCTTTCCTCTCCAGGCAAGCCACCTTAGCCAAAGGCAAAGCACGATAACCAAGCCACCAGCCCGCAGCCTGTTAGCGGCACGGGACTCTGAGACCACCCGTTATGGCCCCACTTTCGGAAATCCCCGAGCCACGTACGAGCAGGAATCCCAAAGCCTACGACCCGCTGCATCGGGCGGGATGTTTCCACTTGGTCAAAATGATATTAATTTTCTCTAGATAAACTATTCCCTAGTGACAAGTGTTTGCCAAACGCCACTTGAGCTCTCGCAAGAGGGCCATTAAAACTTAGAACTTGTTTTTTATTTCCGGTGCTACTAATCGAGATTCCCTGGATTACTAAATAACAATTAATAAGAGATTGAAAACTGTTTGCATCATTGATGGTTTTGATTGGTTTGCTTTTTGGCTTGTGTTGGTCATTTTGGGGTTTGGGAGATTGGGGTTTTTTGTGGGGTTTCTTGTGGGTTTTTGTTCTTTCTTTTTTGTTTTTTTTGGGGGGGGGTTGTTTGTTTGGGTGTTGGGTTTTTGTGTTTGGGGGGGGGGTTTTGTTTGGGGTGTTTGGGGTTTTTTGTTGTTTTTTGTTTGTTTGTTTTTTTACACCTTTTACTATTTCTCTAAGCTTAAACAATTAAATGGCAAGACTGCATTTCAGGTAAGTTCCTAGAGCTGCAGAGACCTGCAGGAAACCTGCTAGATAGAGCTTTATTTCCAAGGTTTTCTTTAGCCATAGCATTTTATTGTGGAAATATTCTTATTGAGCACCTCTTTGGTATAATCTGAATTTCACTTATTTCAATAACTACTTTGGGAAAGTGACTTTAATATCTACTTTAACTAAAAGAGACTATGAGGTTCCTCACAGAACTTTGCAGTGACAAAATAAGAAAAATTAAAAGGAAAGAAAAATTTACCCACTAGCTTTATGTCACAATGTCTTGCAAATATTCTCCCAGGTCTAGAAATGTAGGGGGTAAATATAAGTCCAAGAACTAATCTGTAGAGAGCATTTCTCTCATAGGGGTACATATTTAATGAATCTTTTTTTTTTTTTTT
>NW_010550162.1:0-3279 GCF_000687285.1 Phaethon lepturus | reverse complement strand
GGGGGTAAATATTTAATGAATCTTTTTTTTTTTTTTTTCCATTTGCCAATGTCTTCCCAGTGAGGTGGGAAACTGAACTTTTGGTTCTACTAATTTATGGAAAAAAAAAAAGACACATTTTTCATTCTGTGAGCCCGCAGTTCAGATTTTAAGCGGGCAAACCAAAACATCTTTAAGATACTTAATGCCGTATTTGTAGGGTAAAAAAATAGCCCTAAAAATTACTGCTTAACTGTTGGCATTCCGACATTAGCACCCAACTATTAAGTTGGTCGGCCTCATTTAAGCGCATGAGGCTGAAAAGGGAGACCATTTCGCCGAGCTTTCATCCAGCCTGCACAGGGACCGGCTCTGCCAGATATCCCTCCTCAAGGGACGGACACCTCTGATGGCAGAGAGCCCCTTCCCTCCTTCACCAGCCAGGTGGGACCAGCGGTACCTGCCGGCTGAGCTCCGGCCCCCCCGACTGCAAATTAAGATCCACTTAAGGGATGCGCGTTGGCAGCACATGCACACGCCCTCACAGAAACAGACACACTTCAAACCCATTAGCTCACGCACAAGCACGGATGAGTGGCGTATCCCCACTGTGTATGTATACATAACTGCAGCACATTGCGAGAGAGAAAACAGCAAGCACCTATCTCCTCTTAACGGAATGACGAGCTTTTGGTGCAGGCGACAAACGTCAGGTGCAAGGTGGGCATGGCTGGGAACATGGCAAGGTCAAGGGAGTTTTCGAGCTCCCTATGAGGCACACCTGCGTTATTTAAAGCAAGTTTTTCCTCCTGATGGTTGGATATGGGGAAGAAACATGCCTACACTGGTATTTACTACACAAAATCATTACATATTTAATACAGGAGTTTCTGCATTGTAAGCCACTGGCCGTATCAGTACAAAACACTGGTTTCTGAACTATGTTGCTCATGGGTTTGGCACAATTCTAGAGAAACTAGCAAGTTATTTGTATGAAATAACTATGTCATTAGCTAAATAGGTCTGCATTATAATGAAAGCAGTTGCTGTTTAGCAACCAAAAAAAGTGGAGAAAAAGATAGTATTTTAAGCCAGGCTCAAATTAGGGAGTGATTAATGTAAAATTGGTACAGGAAATATTTTTTTTCCCTTCTGTTTTTCCCTTGTGACAATACCTTGACCTCTCTTTCAGCCACCCATTTCATTCTTTCACTTGCCACCAACAGATTTTTTTTACAGGCATTTTCATGGAGCTTTATTACTTTAAGCAAGTTCCAACTGTGCTTTTTATTGTGCATGTATAAATACAGATATATGGGTGTATATCAATGTAATGCACCTGCATAGAGAATCCTAAATGAGCTGTTTGAAAGTCTGTATGAAGCCTCGAATAATTTTTATTGTACCAGTAGATAAGGGAGTCCACGTGCCAACATAAATAGATTTTCCTATATATAATATAGTCATTTACATTTACAAATGTATTACAGCACCATAATTTACTAAGAGAAATGGTAGCAATTTAGGGAGCCTGGGGGGCATGGGGTGTGGAATACTCAGTGGAGGTCCTTTGTGGAAGTTTTCTGTCTACTCAAATTGTTCTCCTTACGGATAAATGAGAGAGTGTGCATTATTTGGAGGAAACCAGCTCCAAAAGAAGAAAAGATGCAGAAATCCAAGGATGCAAAGAAAATGTACTTTCTCACACATATCCTAAGTCCAGTAGAATGGGTAATATACATCAAGAGATGCTTAAGAAAAGGCCTTTATATCTGAAGGTTCAGGACTTGTTAGGCATTTGCTTAGATAGAGGAGAGGAGAGGCAGGAGGAAGAAGAAAAAAATCCCTACATTTCCTCCTGCAAGTGTTTATTATGAAACCCTTACAAATATCAACCATGCAGAAACTTCAAGAATACCCATGTCTTCAACACACTTCTAGATAACCTAGAGAACAGGACATTACAGATTTTAATATCTCCTCCACCAAAAAAAAAAAAGGGGCAGGGGGAGAGATGCTAAAAATTAATGAAATAAAAAAGAAAATGTAGAGCCCAAATAGAGCACCTCCAAGATTTATTGCAAACCCCTTGTCTTCTGTACCAAAACCAGATACAGTAGCAAACCTGTCTCATTAGAAGCTACTTCAACATCCCACCTACAGAATCTGCCTTTGACCTGCAGGAGGCAACCTGCCCCTACCATGGCATGTGCTAGGAAAGCTGTCAGGGCAAAGATGCCGAAGTACCAAGAGATGATCAACATAATGCTCTTTAGAAGTCCAGTAAGTTCTCCTTTTCACATCACTCACCCTCCTGGATCTAGTATGAATGATACTAAACTTCACACTCACCAGTGAGACCATCAGCCCTTTTGGGAAAGTCTCTCTGCATACATGAAGTATAATATAATACTTCAGCTATGAGGACTGTTTAATTACATCATTTTTAAGCCCTACCAGATGCAGAGACCCAAACCATTATGAAGATATCTATCTCAGCTCTAAACTGACAGCACATTAAGACAGAAGTCTCCCCACCTTAGGGGAGATTCTTCAGCTAATTTACCTAGAGCTAGAGACACTCTTGCCTTGCAAGGACAGAATAAGTAGCAGTTCTGTGTTTTTTATCCTCCCCATTAAGGGGGCTCACCACTAAGCACACTAGAATACTGGTTACCGATGGTGCGCTGCCTCCACTGGGGCTTTGTGGCCAGAATCAGGTAAGACTCGAGAACTTTTTGGCATGAAGCTTCTCAGACAGCAATCACTTTCGGCAGCTGCTGACCATTAGCAGACCCTGGGTGCTAACAGAAAAGCAGACAAACCCCCAACAACAACCTCCTCACCCAGGCGTATTTGCAGAAGGAAGAACCACCTTCATTTGACAGTGAAGATACAGGGTAAATGCACAGCTACCAAAATCCAAGACCCTGCTTATGAAAGTAACACCCTGCTTTGGTTATAGCACGTCATGTGGCACCCCGGCGGCTGCCCGCTCTCGGTCCGCAGCCACGCGTGGGGGTGTCGGCCACAGCAGCCCACCTGTCTTGTCAACCGTTGGGGCTTACGCAACGGCTGTCGGCACGGGTGGGTAGCGGGGACCCACACTCCGTGAGACTTCTCACGGAAAAGCCCCTCTCGGGAGCAGCGGTGCCACCAGAAAGGTTTTCCCCACGCCTTTTTGCGAGCGTTTGGAGGAGCCGGGAACACGGGCGGCCGTGTTTTTTGTTGAGAAGGGCAAAGCGTAAAGACGGACCTATTCCCCTAGCAGCCGGGCAAGATTCCTGATTCACTCCGAGT
>NW_010550161.1:0-389 GCF_000687285.1 Phaethon lepturus | reverse complement strand
CCTCAGGGCTCTGTCCCCAGCGGTTCACCCCTGCCAGCCCGCTCTCTCTTCCCCAGTGCCCTCCCTTTCCTTGGGTCAGACCTTCCCCTTCAGCCCAGATTTGATGGCTGCCCAGGGAGGTGGTGGAGTCACCATTCCTGGAAGTGTTCAAAAAATGTGTGGACGTGGCACTTCAGGGTTTAGTGGGCATGATGGTATTAGGTTGATGGTTGGACTTGATGATGTTAAAGGTCTTTTCCAACCTTAACAATTCTGTGATTTTTCTCCTCCCCGGCCAGGGGCTATGCAGGTTCAGGTCATCTGAAATGCCTTGATTAAGCAGATGCACCTCAAACAGCTTCAGCCCCTCTTTCATGAGACCCCAGCAGAGCAGGGATGGACGAGCCCAG
>NW_010550160.1:2634-4892 GCF_000687285.1 Phaethon lepturus | reverse complement strand
CGGGGGCACCCGGTCTTTGGGCTCTGCGCCTTTGGGGTGCTGGTCCCCAGGACCCACTGCCACAGCACAAGATGGGAAGGAGGGAGCAAAGCTGGTGGTGAAAACAATAGGGAGGTGCAGGGCAAGCAACCCCAAAACTTCTTCTCCCTGCATGCCTGCAGGCTCAGCTCTGGAAATGGACCCCCATCGCAATTTTTATTATTTTGGGGGCTTTACAGGCAATACTTGCTACAGCTCCCTGTTTCAGCTGCTCTCAGCTCTGGGGCAAATGTCTGCTCACAGGGGCTGGCCTCATCTGGGCTCTGCAGCCACAGAGCCTATAGGATCTGCTCCCACTTTGTCCCAGGGAAGGGAGAAGGAGCCACTGGGAGGGGACCCTGCCCTCCAGCTGGCTATCCAAAATGGGACTGAACCCTGGGCTGTGTCCTTCCCCCTCCCCAAAGTGTCTTCCTCACTTGCAAGACACAAACATCACCTCTCATTGCTTTTTTCCTCTTACACCCCCCCCAAGGCGAATCCCCAAATCCCAGCTCCTTCCTGCCAAAGACATGTGCACCTGCAGAGCAGCTGGTGCCAACATCCAGAGCAGAGCCAAGCACAACAAACGGGCTAAAGAGCCCTCACTGCACAGAGACCAGCTTACAAAAACAACCGTATTTCACCCAAACTCTATTAAACTGTCCTGGGTTATTGCTCCATTTCCTTTCCCACCACTGAGGATCAAATGAGATTTCTGTGGCTACACAGAGATGCTCACACGCCTTCCCTTCAGCTGCCCCTTCCATGCTCCACATGGAGTGAAACCCACTGTGGGGTGGCACAGCTTTGCATGCAAATCATTTCCCCTCAATGATGACCTTTTCACGTTAGGAAAAATACAACCAGGAGCATGTTCCCACACAGGGTTACCCAACAGGGCACTCAAACCCTTTGCAAGAGCCCAAGCGAGTCCTGCAAGCTCGAGTCTCCTTGCAAAACCTGAACAACGGGGTTACACAGGCTTCAAAGCCACAAGGGACCAGGGTGATGGTGATACCAACCGAACGGCCCTGCCATGTCCTGATACTCTTCACCCAAGAGTGCCCGCAAGCTCCGACCCCACTCTTTGCACAGCAGTTAAGGCACAAAGGCATTAATTGAGAAAAAGGCATCACTCTCCTCCCCTTCCTTGCGAGCATTCCTCTCCCTTTACCTTCAAGCTTCAGGGTTTTCCTCTGGTAGACTTGAAAGCCAGCTGCAAACTAGACTCCTTGTTTACAAGTCAGAGGATTTAAAAGCTGCGCAGGAGATTTGGGGCACAGCTCCCATTAATTTCACCCAGTTTTACACATCTAAGCCTCAGCCATCAGTTTCTGACAAAAAAAGAGGCTCGCTTCGAGGCAAAAAATAGCCAAGAAAAATGAACTTCACTTCCACAGACTTTTTGAAATAGAAGTATCTGAAATGCAACCGTTCTTGCAGGCACTCAGTGGACTTTACAAATAGATAAGGGCATTTGGAAACTAAAATAATGAAAATTTCGGCTGCCTGTCTTGTCCCACAGTATCTGCACACATACATATACACACAGTACAGCCATCAGTGGCGTCTGGAGAGGAAATGCAGAGAAAAAGTCCAAGAAGTTTAATGAACTGTCACAGCTTAACAAACTAATCCCTGCTTATGCTCACCTCATCCCAAATGAGAAGCTGGGAAAAAACAAGCGTGCAGCATAAGGCAGCTATCTCTTATCTGTTCCGTTGTTCCATACGGGCAGATGATTGAGCAGAGACTCCTGGGTCACGGCGAGTCACCGCTTGCTCCTCCGCAACGCATGGCCAGAACCGAGCAAATACCTCGCAGTAATTTCCCATGGAAAGTTTGCATCTGTTTTCCAGAAATACTTCAGCTAAAGGTAAGAAATGTGCATGGGAGCAGCGTGGCTTACGAAACGCTCACAGAAAGACAGCTTTGAACTCAGACACGAATACGCGTTTGGCAGATCGGGTGCAGAAAGAGAGTCCTAGCCCTGGTGCTATTCATTCATGGACTGGAGTTGTCCTCTGCCAAGAGCAGGACCACAGCTGAATGAGCCAAGGTGGAGACAGAGCAAAGGGACAAAAAGGAGGAGGTGTTTTCCCCCTGCTTGCACTGAGCCCCAGAAAGATTTTGCAAAAGTTCTGGGGCGAACACTGTGCCCCCAGAAAAAGCTAAAGCAGGGTCCACTGGCACATCAGCTGCCCTCCCTGAAGCCACAGGGAGCCCAGCGCCTTCATCCC
>NW_010550160.1:0-2602 GCF_000687285.1 Phaethon lepturus | reverse complement strand
GCAAGCCAGAAACCACAACGCAAGGCAGGTTCCTGCTGCCGAATACGCCGGGCAAGCTGCTCCTGCGCGATGTAAACACTTGCTGGCGGGAGGCACTGGGTAAATAACTCGCAGCAGTGCAAACAACAGCAAGTAGCATTTTCTTGGTAAAGCAGCACCCAGGCTTTCAATCAAAGCTCAGGGCTGTTATTTTCTTAGGCCCTTTACTGAGCTATCAAAAGGCTTTACCTCTCCCATCTCCCGTATAAACACGTGCACAGACACGACAAGCTGCTTCTCCCCAAAATCCTCTCCCTCTACATGAACTGCTTCCTGGCAATTCCTGGAGCAGAAAGGGGAGAAACTCGTCATGTGAAATATCAGCCACTCCTGACCAGCAGCTCCAATCTTCATAAAAGCCAGCGCCTGAACACAGCATCAGATTCTCATAACGTGGGCAATGTTTCAGAGATGCCTGCAGGACAGCTGGTACCAAACTGGAAATGACTGCAATGACACCGGGACGTAGGTTCAGCTGACCAAGAAAGCCTGGGTGCAGATGCTAAATCAGCTGGTAATCCTATCTCTCAGCAAGAAGGTGGGCTTTGTTTGGGATTTTTTTTTTTTTTTTTTTTTTGCATCTAGGTAGAGCTTTTCTAATATTGCGGAGAAAATCCTGGTTCCAGCTGATGCTGGCTTGCTCTAAAGTAGTGGCAATACCAGCTATGTTGTCAATCTGTATCACAGGGGTGATGTTTTGTCTCCCTTTTCTATACAAGTTTCTAGGAATAGGCTAAAAATTTTCAAAAAACCCCAAAGTGCACAGAACAGCAAAAAAGGAAGGATCTGGGGAAGCTGGTGGTGGTCCTCAGGGGAGTGGCGAGGAGGTAGGAGCAGAGCACAGATTTGCTTTTCATGTCTTCTCCGAGAAGACACCCAGTGGCTTCGGCTCAGACGCCTGTCGCCGCTAACACAACACCCTGAAGAAATGATTCTCTGCAGGAAAGCAAACGGGGCGACGGGATCTGCTGCCAAACCCTTACGTCTCACAAGGGGAGAGAGGGGAGAGCAAGAGGAAATGAAAAACAAATCCCAGAGCTGGGGATGTGCCGAAGGGCGGCTGCGGCACGGTGTTATCTCTGTCGGCAGGGTGGGCTCCGCAGGGGTCACCGTGGGAGAGGGGATTAAGCACTCGCATACAGACAAGCCGACATGCCTCCGTAAAGGCAGGGGGAAAAGGGAAGCTGCTCTGAAAGCCAGCAGGAGGGCAGGTCTCACTGGGATGGTTTTATCCCTGTGGCTTGCATGGTTGGCCAAAGCACTGGTGGGACCTGGAGAAGATGAGCATGTTGGTGGTCTCCCTGGCTGGACTCTACCAGCCAGGCTTCCCATGGAGGAGACAACCCTGCGCCATGGGATGATGCCCACCTGGTCCGGTGCAGCCAACCTAGAAAGACTGAAGGGGATGCACATGGAGGAAGAAGGGAAGAGGTGAGATGATAGCATTAAAACATAAATGAGACGAGATAGCTATGTACTTTTAAACCTACCCAGATGGGAAACCACAAGTAACCAGGTCCCCACACACCATTAGCATATAATTTACTAATGACAAATTAATGAAAGGGCTGCAGATAGCAGAGTCACATCTACTACTACTACAGTATTTTTCAGCCATTCCTCCTTCCCTCTCCAATTTTATTCCATGAAATTCCTCCAAAAGCTAACACCCGAGAGCTGTGCTTTTGTTTCTCTTCTCCTTTCTTTCAACTGAAGCTTTAAAAGAAACAAACACAAGCAGAAGCAGCTCCACAGCAAGTTTCCATCTGGTCCTTTCTCCATGCAGGGCTGTCTGTGCACCCATGAAAGCCCAGAGTCCCTTTCAAAACTCACATGTAGCTTCTCTCTCCAGCTCTGCCCACAAAAGTAAATTCAAACCCCTAACCTTTTTTATTCCCTGCAAATTATTTGCAAACCGAGTCCAAGCCCCCTAGAATGCATTATGTCTCTCTTAACTACTTGCTGAAGAGCTTGCATGGGCCAGAAAGTGGCTTGCAAAACTATCTGGTTTTCACCCATAACCCATAACCTCCACAGCTGACTGCCTCTTACGCTGTGGATGAGGCACCTAAAGAGTAATTCTGCACTGGTGTTGAAAATAACAACACCTACTGCTAATACGTATATGTTGCAAGGTATGAGTATGCCCTTTTTTTGTTTCAGAGAAAGAACTCGCTTTCTGGATTCAGTAATAATTTCAGCAAAACCACGGTCCCAACAGATGTAGTTTTGGAAGGAGCAAGAAACTCACTACTTTCCACTATTTATAAAACTTTAAAAATACATGTACAAACATAAAAACCCCCCCCCCTCCCCGCTCATACACATGCCACCTTATTTGATCAGACCTCATAAAAACCAGATGCTATCTTGGAAACTAACTTCCTTGGGAAAATAAACTGCCTGTAGTAAATCCCAGGGCCAGCACGGGCAGCCGCCCCGGCGTGCTGTCTGCACGAGGCTTGCCACTTCGCAGAGTCGCAGGACAAGCAGGGCAGCGTCAAAGCTCTCTGCAAAGGGGGAAAAAACAGGAATAAGCCATGAAAATCGCACAGCAACCGCC
>NW_010550159.1:52426-54099 GCF_000687285.1 Phaethon lepturus | reverse complement strand
GCGCCGGACCACCTCCGCCGGGACGCGGACCCCTTCTTTTTGTGCATCCTGCCGTTCCCGTGGTCCCGCTATCCTTCCGAGGACTGCGGGCGGGTCCTGTCTGCCCGTATTGGATTTTTTTTCCCGTCTGTCTTGATTGCCTGTCTGAGAGTATATTTATTTTTAATAAAAGAAAAAAGTGGAGCCACAAATCCAGTTGATATCACCTTCCCCTCTCTCTGGAGTCCGGTTTATTTCTGCAGTTAAAAAAGTTTACTAGCCCCCTCCAGATTTATTGACACTGAGGATGAAGAAGGATTTGCAAGTGAAAGCGCCTTGAAATACAACATCTTTTAGAGAGAGCTCTGCAGTTCGCCTGTTAAGTCTCGAATTCCACCCTTTGGCCCTGCTGAATCCACTGTTTTGCCCTTTACTCTCTGGGGTAAAAAACCAAACAACAACAACAAAAACCCGAGGGGAAAAAAAATACCTTTGGCAGCAGGGAAGCTTTGTGTGACTGACCCAACGAGCTACAAGTGTCCAGTTTCTGAAAAGAAGAAAACCCTTTTGTCTTCAGCAGATCAGTAGGTAAGAGACGTCCTCATGGCGCAAGGGACTCAGCATTCATTCTTGCAGCCTAAACCTGGGAATTAGACTGGCTCTCTTCTCTGTTGGCTTTTGCCCATCACTTCTCTCTCCTCTAAAGATTGCTCTTCATCTTGCAAAATTGTTGCAAAAAAACAAAAACCCACTCCTCCACCCATTTCATCACTGTCAGTAAATAGCCAAAATTAATAGCGATATACTTGTGTATAATTGGATAAAGTAAAATTCTGTGGAAGTCACCGAAGTGGGTTTGTGTCGGGCTGTGTTTGAAAACAGCCGCGTTTCTTGTGCTCTATTCTTCTGAGAAAATAATCGCAGTCATTGTGCTTGTAATCCACGTGTCAAGATTGTCTTTGCTCGTCATGCTTCAGAGAAGCATGTATGTGCATTTACGTATGCACGTGTGCAAACAGGGCTTCCACAATCAGTTGAGATTTCTTGTTTCACACTGGAATTTGTTTTATGTTAAGTGCTTTACTACTGTGTCACAAGGTGCAAAAGTGTTGAAACCATCATTAACACGCCTTAACAGATTATTGAACATGGCTAGGAACATGCTTGGCACTGTACAGAGTGAGTATGAGGATATGTTTTCTTTGTTTTGAGAGTTTTTTTAAAAGTAAGACTGAAAATGCAGCAGGGACATGTGCACATAATAACTGGATGGAGGCCCAGTCTCTGTGCAGGGAAACATATTTTGTAGCATACTCCTTTCTCTAGGGGCCAAGTGCTGAATGTGTGCTGTTCTACAAGGGATAATACCGCTGTGAATCTCTAATTTTCCTTCTCCCCCAGCTCTGTACCCACATACCCACTTCCCACGGCCAGAGTTTCATTGCTACCAGTCTTTTGTGCAGGGGAAGGACCTGTGGAATTTGGTGTGGCTGGTAGCAGGACTCCTCTTTGCAGGCAGGATTATATTGTTCCCTGTGGAAACGCGTAGCATCCCCCAGCAGGAGGATCTGGCTGTTTGTGTGGTGAAACCAGCCTTGACATCATGCTCTTCCCCACTGTGTGGGTTTTTCCTGTAGATGATACAGGAAACGCTAAATATTGGTCTGTTGTGGTCCTTGTTCCTCTTCCCCCCC
>NW_010550159.1:34961-52395 GCF_000687285.1 Phaethon lepturus | reverse complement strand
TTTTTTTCCCCCTTCATCTCCTCTGGAGGGATTTCGGAGGGGAGGGCAGAGTGGAAAAGGTGTCCCGTTCCTCCCTTAAAGGGAGGGCAACAAGTCGGCATGCTCTGAGCTGATAGACCCTTGGAGAACTGAGGGCACCTCAGTCTCTGTGGAGGTGTGACAGCCAGCGAGGGGACTGGCCAGGAGCCTGACCAGGATCCATCTCGGGGGAGAGGACGTGGTGCAGGTTTTCACTGCTGTCTCACTTTTTTCTGCTACCCTTGACTCTTTCTGGGGACTGAACCTTTCTGCCAAATCAAGGTGGGCACACAAGAATCATCTTCTCAGGCTTGTCCTACAACCCTTGTGCTGCTCCTGTGCGAGTGATGGGCCACATCACGTTGGTTTTTCAGGGCTGATTTAAAAACATGAACCCAACCATCAAGACCGTGACCCTGTTAAATCTTTGGGTCAGATTTTCACCAGAGTTACCTCAGTGACTGCTCCTCTAGAATTAGGGTCATGAGCTGACCCTGGAAAAATTTGTCCCATAGCTGAAGTTGCAGGTTCATCTGGGGCACTTGGTCTCCCTCTCTTTTTCTCCAGGAAACTTACTTGCAACTTAACCCCATCCTTAAAATGTTCCTGGGAGCCACAAACACAACACAGAATGATTTGTTTCTGCTCTAGCGCTTTCTTGAGGAGGGGGTAGGATTTCCAGGAATGGGGAGAGGGGTGCCTGGTCTTCCCCCAAGCTCGTTGTCTTTCTCATTCTGGAGATGTTTTGCAGGCAGCACTGCCTGTCCTGGGGAGGAGGCTGGAGGCTTTAGAAAGGAAGATGGGCAGTGTGGAGTTGGCAGAATGGGCCGTACAGTGGGACATGGGATTGCAGCGGCGCTGGCCCCTCGTAGTTTTGGTATTGTTTGGCGTGACACAGATTTACATTGTGATGGCTGGTTAATACACTGGTAGCATGGTTCATCATTCTGCCTATTTACGGTGACACGTGACATCAGATTGTGCCATAAATGTGGAAGAATCAAAGCATTGCTCTTTCTTGAAGTATGCTTGAGTGACTTTGGGCTAATGTATGCTTTGTAGCACCGAATGCCACAGCTGGGCCACAAGGGTTTTCATATGCCCGTTATACAAATGTATAAAAATTCTCTGTAGTCTGTAATACAGCTCAAGGGGCAGCTGATTTAGACATGCTTGAGTGTTAAGGTCAGGAGATCACATTCCATAGGTTGCTAGATGAAAGTGCTTGAAGAGGGTATAGCATAAATATTTGATTCATATAGAAGGGATTGGTGCAAATCCTTTTGTCCCTTCTCCAAAGATGTTCTTTAGGGAAAGCACCATTAGGAGAAAAAAAAAAAAAAACCCACCAAACAACAGAAAACTTGTAACTTCTTTGTGCAAGAGGAAGCAGGATGGTAACATAGTGTGTTATTGTGGAATTCCACTAAAGTTCTTCTCATGGGATACACCATCTTCAAGAACAGCTAGGAGAACTAAAGTTTTAAATGTAAAATGACTCATAATGCATGGGCTCCTGAAGTTGGGTTTAACATTGTATGCAAACATTGCCAGCTGGTGGGGATCTTTCTGGATAAATAAGAACTGTATTTGTACACGAAGGCTTGAATGATGTATTTCAGATGCATTCTGATTAGCATAAGCCATTCACTTTGCGAAAGAATAGCAAGAATCCTAGAAGTGTAGATAATTTAATAGTTCTCTTGTTCTCTTTATCCTGTCTTTCATCAGCAGACTGACCAATCTTTTTGTTTATTTAGAAATAAGGTTACATTGCTCTACTGCCACGTTTTCCAAACCATGACAGTGAAACTGAGAATTTGCAAGCCACAAGTTCTCAAAAAACATAAACGCTTCTGCTTCTTCTGTCCCTTTCTTTTGTTTCCAGTTGAGTGCAATGTGAGTTTTTTTCTTTTTTTTTTTTTTTTTTCTTTTTTGGGGGGAGGAGGAGTTGGCTTTTTTGATGGAACAACTTGCACCACTTAACTCTGTATAGCACCCAGCACAATGATGTGTTGGTCCGTAGCTAGGGCTCACTGTTAATATAGTGAATGAAGAGCTGAAGTAAAATTTCAGCTTGTTAAAGGCTTTATTTTCTTAATGTGGAGCAAAATCTGATGTAGGTTTATGTTGCTGCTGGATTAATGTATATCTAGAGATAAGTCTTTAATTCTAGAATTACCAACGGTCCAAGTATATGGTAACATATAAATACTTCTAGCTGTGAATAAATTTATCTGTTCATACCTCTCATGGGGCAGAACTCCATTTTGCAGTTCTTGCTTCATTCCTACTGACACCTTTTAAAGAGCTGCAGAAGTGTAACCTGATGGAAAGACAAAGCTTAATATAAGACAGTTCTTTCATGTTAAGAGTTTGTATTAAACTGAGATCTAGCTCCAAACACCTGTAAATTATGAGATTCTCCATTCAGTGCAGAATATGGTGTGTGTTAGGCTCTGTTCTGAATTAAAAAGAAAACTATGGCCTTGTTCTTGGCAAAAGGTTCTTGGATTATTAGATGTTCCCACTTTGGGGTGAAGTGTAAATGCTTGTAGAATAAAGTAAGATGCCTGTTTTCCCCCGTCTAACTGTTGTTGCACATTCCCATATTTCAAGGTTATTTCAGACACTCACTTTTGAAGACGTCTTCTCAAAGGTTTCCTAATTGAAACAGCCTTATGGATTATTTTTTTTCTCCTTGCTAATGTGGACGGTATAGTGGGAGTGGAATGTCCTCGGTTGCCAATGTTTGCTGCTAGGTATCCCCCTTCCATGGAGACCAAATGTTTATAATAGTGTGAGAACAGCCATTCTTGGTGATTGGCAATAAGGTTGAAGGCTCTCTTTCTCCTCTTCTATCCACTGAAATACAAGAGAGGACTTGGATCTCTTGGTTCTTCATAGAAGTGTTCCAAATTGCCTATTGCTGGGGTTATAAACTTTCAGGAAGCACTAGAGGATTTGTCAAAATGATTTAGTCCATTGTGTTGAATCTGGGCAACAACCGATTTCTCTAAGCTAATTTTCTGCTTTCAGGAGCTCTTTGCTTGTCTTACTTTCTGATGAGTAGTTACTTTCTAGGTTAGACTTTCATCTACCTCTTTTGCCTGATCTTCTCTCTGTGTGTGCCCCATATACACCAGCATCATACTGTAGGCTTTAAATCGTTGTCTTTATGAAAGAAGAGGCACACAGCTGCCCTGTGAGTCCAGTTTGGCTGCAGGAGCTTCTCAGTTGCTAAACCCTTTTAGACAGGAGAGAGTGTATTCCCAAACAGCTCTGGAACACAGTGCCGGCCACGGGAAGAATTGCCTACTGCAGCCTCCACACTACGGCCGTACCTTCAGCTTTTGCAAAAGTATTTGGTTCATGCTTTGAACAGATTTGATGCTGAAATTGTATCCATGTGAAAATACTGTACTGTGTGGAGAACTCTAAAGTCAGCAAATATCCACATCTTGCACATTACTTGGCTCTCCAGAGTAGCCTTGAAATGTAATCTTTAGGACAGAAAAAAAATCTCAACAACTTTGGGGAATACTAATGTAAAGGGGCTCCTAGGAGCAATTCATTTTTAAATATGCAATATAGTATTTGTCTTACTTGCCTCCTAGGCCTGTAAGTGAAAGGATTTTTTTCAGGGTTGATGAAATTTGTGTTTACTTAGACACTTGGATGTAATTTTTTAAGTAAAAGTATGCTTGAAACTTACCTGTGCATAATCGGCCGTTCAGGGCAAACCAGACATTTGATGTCAGCGGGAGATTGGTGAATGAGGAATGAATAGGTAAATGGATAGGAATAGGTGACTGAATAGCAATGGAAAAGAAAAAGTAGTGAACAAAACAAAAAAGCTGAGAACAAAATAAAAAGGCCTGTGGAAACAGAGTTCTGAAAGCCTTAAAATCACATCTTGGTAGAGTAGTGGTTATGTGAGGTGCTTAGCTTTAAGTGAAGGAAGAACGTGTATTGGAGTCTCCTGTAGCGCCTGGGGATCACGAGTTGTGGTCATCCTTCGTGATGGTTGTTCGATGCGTCATGCTTTGTTGTGAGCAGCTCCCGTATTGCTAGCTGAGCGCTGGAAAAGTGAGTGCTCTCTCCTGTTTCTAATAGCTGAATCGTCTCATATTTTACTGGCACGCAGTCTGCATTCTTGGTCCGGCAGAAGGGCTCAGAGATAAATACTGCCATTCATACTTGTTGCTTTTTTACTTTCTCATCCTCTCTCAGAATGACTGTTGTCTAGTTTGGTTGTGTCTGAGCCTAAAATAACCCTTTATTTTTTAAATACTAAATGTTTGGAGAGGTCTTCGATCATTTTCCTTGATAACTGCTGTTGGACTGTGTAAGGTTCATCGCTATTGATTAGAATATAGAACCAAGACTTTGTTTAAATCATAAAAACGTTCACTGAACTAATAAAATTGGTTTTTAAAGGCCTTGCTATTATTTGTATTAGCAAAGCACTTACAGTGTCTATTTGTAGACCAAGATGTTGTTAAGCAGTTCTCTTATATGAATGTCTATGAATTAGGCCAATTTAAGGTTTTGTTTCATGAATTAATTAGCATTTGTGAGACCTTGTCTAAGAGTTGTATCACAGTAATGTTTGTTTGCTTTAAAATGCTTAGTGTCTCTACACAACTTGTTTTTTAGAAGAATTACTTAATCTCTTAGGATTATTTACTGTAACCCTCAAGGAAAGTAACTCCACATTTCAGTGACTTTGTTCGCTTCAGGGTTTGGTGGACTTTTCCTGCTGTTCTAATTTGAGTGGTTTTGTGTCCAGCTGAAACAAATTGCATTGCTTCATACTAGGGGTAGCCCGTCTCGTTGTGGAGCTTGGGAAGAATAGGGTGGGAAAACATATCTTCCTAGTTTTCCCATTGTCTTTTTGAAAAGAAACAAAGCTGAAATGTCCTCCATATTTCTGGAGACACGGAACATAAAACCAGCGTAAGATAGCCTGCGGCGGTGGACAAGGAACTGGTAATCTGTAGTTTACCGAAATCATCACAACTGGATGCTGATACTCGTGTTGGGTAAAAACAAATTTGAAACACTTTTTCGCTGCAAAATGATAAAGGTTGAAGAGACTGAGAGCAATTATGTGGTCTAGTCCACCCTTCCTTTGGGTAAGATCAGGGGACCGTAGGGAGCAGGCAGAAAAAGGCACTCCAAAGTTACATGAAAAAAACCAGCTTTTGCTGTTGCCGAGTCAGGATCCGGTGTGGAGCTCTCAGAGCTTGTTTAAAAAAAAAGAAAAAGCAATAAAAAAATCTTAGCACCTATGGGAGAAGAGTGGATTTACCACCAGGAAAAAGACCAGTGTACTTCTGATTTGGGGAACTAGGGATGGCAAGAGAAGATTCGTATGGGAGGCCGCGGGCCCATCCCAAACTGCCGGGGTGGCATTTTGAAGGGCTGTTTCTGCGGAGCAATCGCAAAGGCCGAAATGGAGACCAGGACCTGGGATGGTTCTCGTGGGAGGCAGACGGCTCCGAGGGAGCACCACAGCTGTGTGTTGCCTTGCGAGACCCAGGATAGCAGGTTTTCCAGCCTGAGCGAGGCCCTCGCAGTCACATCCCTTCCCTTCCTCAGGCCGTGGAGAGCTCGACGCGTTCCCCGCTGCCGGCACTGCTGGCACCGAGTACGGCTCTGAACGAGGGCTGGGGCACGGTTAATTATTTTGGATTTGTGCTTAAGGAGCAACGTGTTACCTGTGGTTTCTGCGCGTTCAGTGAAGTTCATTTCAGCACATCTCGCTGCTTAAGTGGCATAAGATCGTGGTGCGTTATTAGTCTCTGACACTGCGCCATCAAAACACGAACATGCAGATTCCCTTCATTAGGGGAATATTGTGTAGCTCTAACTTTTTGTTTCTGCAGGGATACCTTGCAGGAGTATCTCCTCCAGCTGTAGAAAATGCTCAGAAAGTTCCCCTGCCTTCTGCTTGCACAAGTTCTGGGGTGCCTACATCCTCGATCAAAACCATTTAGGCAGGTTCTACGCTTAAAATTTTTGCTGCTCCAGTTATTATGGAGAATCTTTCTAGTAGTGATGATGTTTATATTAGCAAGGAAGAAGTTTTGCTGGTATGGTGTACACAAGGTTTCCTAAGTAATATACCTAAAAACAATTATTTCCTAGTGTAACTGCATCTGCTTTAGAGTGGTTGCTGGAATAGTTGCATTGAAAGAAGTCGGTTCCCCGAGTGACATAGTTGTGGCAACAAAAACATAAACGTAGGCCAGGACGTAGCTAACCAACACTGTGCTAAAACGAACGTAGGAATATCTTCCTCCCAGTGTGGTGGTGAGGATTAATTAATCATCTTACAGGTAATTAAAGGTTTTTACAAGGTGCACATGAAAAACCCAGGTGGTTATGATAAAAGTGGTTTTGGTGGTGTTCTTTTATAACATCCTCGCTTTCTAAAAATTTGGTGGTCTGGATCTTCTGTCGGGTTTTACTTTTGGAAATAAAACCCAGCAGATCAGTCTTTTTAACCCATGCTACCTACTGAGACCACAGAATGGGCTTGCTTCATGATACTGGGTTGTCCCAGTACAGCATTAGGTTTGTTCCCTTCCTGAGCCACAGCATCTCAGAATGAGCATTGCCAGCTCTGTTAGGCAGACTGACAACTGGTGTTACGTTTATTTTAACTGTTTCTTTTTATAAAGAATGGAAAAAAAAAAAAAAGCAGGCCCTTTGAAAAAAGGAGGGCCCATGCCTGCTTGCTTTCTGTAGTCTGTGACTAGTCCCGTTAAATTCTGTAAAACTGTTTTGTGAAATAAGAAGAGCTCCTCCATATGGGGGCTTAAAATAGTTTAAATTGTGGTAATGCTAGAAAAAGCCAGAAATATTCCATGCTAAAGTTAGGCCATAGTGATTGTTTTCTTCTCTACACCCTTCTCCACCTGCGGTTTTTATTTGTGTCAACTTATGATACAAATTTTCGGGATGTCACAACTGATACATGAGGAGAAACTACCTTAAGGTAGCATAAAAGGGATATATCTGTTTGGGGGGGTGTTTTCATTGTTTTCAGGACTTAAGCTTTTAGGTTTGAATTTTGACTTTATTTTTAATGTAGATGGTGATTCTAATCTTTTTTTTATCTCACCAGCAATTAAAACAGCCCGATCCTATCGGTAGGGACAAATGATGCACTGTCAACGTTTTGCTCCTTTCTGATAATGCACATGAAACTGGTTTGCGTGTTTGAAGATTACATTTTACTCTCACATGGTTTTCATTATCTGAGAGCCCGGAGGAGAGGCCTGGACTAAATCAGTGAAGGAATGGAGAAACCGCACAGTGCAATGAAAATGGTGCTGAGGCATACTTGGGATAGTTGTGGGACAGGGGCTGCTGACGACAGAAGCAGGGCGCTGCCTGAGTGCTAGCAGCAGCAAGAAGTGGAGCATTCTTAAAAGACAAAACAAAACTTGATGTTGAATTAAAATTGCGGCTCGGGTTTACAACAATTCCCCGGTTCTACAAGGATAATTGCTGGAAATATGTGAAGTTCGAAGCAGATGAGTCTTGCTCGGTATGTGCTGGGAGGCAGCCCTCTGAAAGGAGACCTGATGTGACTAAACCTGTGTAAGCTTGATCTGTTTTTTTCAAGACGACATCTAAAAGGTGAGGTTTTGGCCTTTATGAAGTTAGTAGCAGAGCTCCTGTTGCCTGTGCTGGAATTAGTGTTTCATTAAATATGCAGAAATTGCAGTATATGCCCCTCAAGGCTTGTGTCTCTGCAGATGTGTGAGTAGTGCTTGGTAGTGCTGCATAATAGTTTAACTGAATGGTGTGATGTATTCATGTAGAAATACTCCCAATAAAAACAGCTGGATGAATATACCTAGACTGGTTTTGCTATTAGACCAGTATATTCAGAATAAATCCTCCTGCCCCTCTGACTTTTGAAACTTTATGGAGAAACTTGAAATTCCATGGCATTCTTATCAAAATGCTTAAAAACCATGAAACATTCCTATTTATACCAGGCTCTGTAAGTGTTTATTCTTCTCTTTTTTTCTTTTTTTTTTTCCTTTGTAATATAAAACCTAAATTATGTTGGTGAAGATTATAGGTACTTCCCTGTAGAGAAATTGATACTTTATAGTGAGGGAGCAGTAATTCAAAGGTCAAGTAAGGTCTTTTCAGTTTTTTCCTTAGAAGTGTTATTTAGAGGGGGTCTTCCTATGTTGATGTCTTGACTGACTTACCTGAAGCCAGACCAAGCGACTTGCTGCTTTTTCTTCAGGCCTGCCAGGCTTTCTTGTGCTGCTCTGTGCCCACATCCCAATACCATGAGCATTTGAGGAGAATGGCTAGTGGCTCTCCGCAAGGCAGTCTAGTCCTTGCTGAAGGTGGATTCAGTTTGGCCCAGAGAGCTGTTAGAACCATGATCAATCTTCAGGTGTTCTGGTGGCCTCTCGCTATTAATTGCCTGATGATCTAATATAATGGGTATGCGTATTATTTGTACCCCTCCGGGTGACATTGTTCTTGTTTTTAGTTAAAAGAAGGAAGTTTTTCTTGTTTGCCCGGTGACTCTGTCCTTCTGGTATGAAGATGAGTAATGCTGGCACTGCTCCATGCACCTGCTCAGTGCCACCCTCCGAGATCACCTGAGCCGCAGTCAGCAGATCTAGGCAAGCAGGGATGGGATGGTTGAATGAAAGCTGGGAAGTGTTTATGGTTGGAGTCTAAAACCCACTTTTGGTTAGGAGCAGGTGCTAAAACGCTATCACGACTCTGGGATTCGTTGTGTGCTGCCTTGCAGGTTTGGGTGTTGGCGCCAGACGTTGGGAACCTTTATTCTCAAGGACCATCCTAGTGTGTATTCTCTCCCTTCCTCCTCCTTGGGTAGGGCTGAAATGAAACGAAGAGCGTTCAGTGATAACCTGCACTATTCATTAAATAATTTTGGACCTCGCCCTTGTGAGTCTGGTGCTCCTAGCCACTTCAAAGTGAGTGTGTGTGCAGAATAGCCGTGTTTCCAGTGGTCTTATAGACACTCATGTTAAGTGAATTTTACAGGATCTGGCAATCAGCCTGCTGGGTTTTGCGTAGGCCATGTAGCAAAGGCATATTTCTATTAAACAGTGGGTGACTCAGCATGTGAGCCTGTCTCTGCGATTGCCCGGGGACTTCACCGCCAGTCCTTTCTATGCCATCTCTGTTTTGTGTTCCCCTCCCCTATTACAGTGTGCAGGTATGTCTGAAGATAACTCTGCACCTAAAAAAACAACCTAAGACTTCATCTAACTGATAGCATCCCATCACCTGTTGCCACCCAGGATAAGCAGTATCACATGCACCGTTTTTAAGAACACCACAGAATTACTTAACAGAAGTTACTCCTTGAGTTTGAAGTCTGTCACTGGGTTGTTTTGTGTATGAGTGACACAAAATTTAGTAGTAAAACTGAAAGTGCTTAACTGTACTCCAGCCCTTTTGAGGTGGTGAACCTGTTCCCATCCCACCTGATGCGTAAGCTAATTAGCTTCTTGGCTAAGCAGTAATTCTGGGCAAGTATGTACAGGCTGTCCTCACAGGGACTCTTGCATTCCTCTTAGTTTCACAAGCTAAAGAAAGATGCTTCTCTTCGCTTGTGAGGTTATTATTGCTCCATGCAGGTTAATTGAGCTGTAGCGTTATAGCCACTCATCAAACAGTGGTGAGTAGCTCGCTTGTCTAAGCTTGTTTATTTTTATAATGCTGAAAAATATTTGCATGCTGTACAGAAATTTGCTGCTTTGGTTCCTTACAGCCAGGCTGTATTATCATTTTAAATTCTTTCTTCCTCACGAGGGACTGGCAAGGTTCCTGTGCCTAATTACATGATGTTTAAGACAGAAACTCAGTAACTGAGGCTTCTACACAATGCCCTGCAAACATGGGTCTTTTCTTCCTTAAATAGTACCTATGCTACCTCCCCTTTTATGCCCATTCTTGATCTCAGCATGGTTACGTGCAGTTCAATTTGCAATTCCTGTGTTAGTTCTACCGGTTCTGGACTCTGATGTTTCGCTCAAGAACATACAGATATAAAGTTACCATGAATAATTTCAGACTAGAAGTTAGAATAAGGGAGTAAGATGATAGAGCTACGATGCTCAGGAACAAACTGCGAAATCAGTTCAGCCTGGGAAATCTACTTCACAGTGGTTCCTTGGAACAGAACTTGTCTAAAAACTGAATTTTCCACTTGAAAAGCAAGGTGTTTCTAGGCTTTGTGGTTATGAGGAGTGCACTATCCAATCCATAAACCAGTACAGTTTTGCAGAGTTGCTGGTAATCGGAATTCAGCCCTATCCATCTCAATAGATTTAGGCTAAACCCCCAAATATGTCTGTTCAAAATGCCAACAGAACCTATTCCAATTTCCTTCCAGTTCTATCATAACAACTTTTCCAGTGCACCTCACTAATTTCAATCTTTGGCACACCGAAAACTGAAATTGCTGGGAGAGCCTAGCACAAGTATAATTTGGTGTCCAAATAAATAACACATGGGCTTCAGTACCAACTGTACTGTTCAATTTTGTGTTTCATTACATAAAAAAGTTAACTCACTGGTTGTGCCGTGAGTTTCCAGCTCGCTCAGAAAGCAGATGCCAGGAATGCTGCCACCCAAGTTAGTTGCACAAGATTTTCTTTGTTAATTAAAAATAATGGGGTGAAGCTGGAAAAAATAGGCTTAATGCTAACAGTTGGTATTTAAAGAAAGTGGATTTGTTGGCCAGAATATCTTCATATTGTATCTCAGTCACCTTTGGTTTGGATTTCCAGGCTGATTCCTAGTTTACATCCACACTAAAATTAGTAGTATTCAGTTCCAGTAAATACTTTCAGTGTGAACTGTGCTCTCCATCAGATCAGCAGAATAAGCTTGTGTTGCTGTGAAGTTAAACTCTGTGTGTGAAATGGTCACATACAGAATTACTTCCTTGAACGTTTGAAGGAGTTAAACATGCACAGATTGAATTTGTCTGTTGAGAAATTCTTTAAGGCAGAGAGGCAAGCTGGGTTGTATCTTTGTATTAAAAAAAATAAACACACACACACACACCCCCCTTAGATTTTTCCAGTTGAGACAAAAGAAATCTTTGGCAGCATCATATTGCATAATAAAAGCCTTTTTATGCTCTAATAAAAAGGGTTGCTTAGGGCAACTTTGTTTAAAAAAAAAAAAGGAGAGAAAAAAGAAGAGTCAGTGATGATACTGGTATGAGGGGGACAAGGAATCCTTAACTTCTGTTGTGCAACACTGGGAAAAGAGGCTAGAAATTGCTCTAGTTATCTGCTATCTTAATGCCTGGTTTAAAGGTTCTTTACTGCATATTTGCTGGCAGCTGTTTTCAATATATCCCTCTCGAGCTAAGTCACCAGTTAAGAATTTGACATTAGATGTTTTTTTCAACCACCATCTTGAAGTACCATACCACACAACACAGCCTTGTTTCCCAGTTAGATATTGTTCATGTGCCTTGAAATTGCTGTTGACACCTCAAGTATTTAACTTGCAGATCTGAGATAATTTTTGTTGGGTGTGGATGTGTGCCATAATAAGACAGAGACAGAAGTATCCATGTCTGCATTCCTTCACTACATCTGTTCACTTTATTTTTTGCAACATTCCAGGAAATTAAGTTAAATTATACATCTCAATGAATATTTTTAATTTCACTGGTTCTGTTTGAATTGCATGCCCTTGAAGTAAAAGCACACTGAGCGCACAAGTATGTTCCACTTTTTTTGTGTCGTTTGCCTTTTTTTATTTAGGACACCTTCAGTAGTAGGTTTAACTGCTTCTTGAATAACATGCCTAAATACACATTTTTCTGTGTTCTCCTGATTCTCCCCTCAATGGTTAAAGTTGCTTTAGTACTTTATATTCTGAAAGGGAAAAGTAATGTAATTAAAGAATGTTTTGGGAGTTAGCGCTGTGCTCTGCAACGTATTTCTGGCATGTACTTCGTCAGTGTCCTTTTATTCTCCAGTCTGTAAAATAAAGCTAATATTCGTATACTTATCATTCTCACAGTCATTTCTGAGGCATAATTTGTTGAAGTTTATAAAGCATTTAACCATATCACCTTTCATCAAAGGATTTCTGCTGATGTAGTTTGAAATACGCAGCACCACTGGAAAAGGAGGCATAAGCACAGGGTATCATCATCATCTGCGCTGCAGCTTTCATTCTTAGCAAAAAATGAAACAATGGAGTTAAAGAATTAGCGGGTTTTAATCACTGTTTCACTTGGAGGCACAGATGGGACAGAGCATTACTTGGCTACATTTAATTTTGGAGCAGAAATTGTCATGATTAAAGCAGCAGCTGGAGTAGATTGCTAGGGACCAAGGGGGGGGCATTCATCCTAAAGGGATCAAAATGGTTGGGCTCTGGGAGAAAACAAGAAGCTGCAAAAGAGAAATCTGAAATATGGGCCAAGGTTTATTATTTCTAGGGTCTCATCTACTGATTGAAATTATGTTTTCCATGCTTTCCTCAGAATTATTTTGGAAGCGAGGAGAGTATAAAGTGAACTGGCCTACTGAAGAGGAGACGGAAGCCATCTCTGAGCGGAGATTTTGGACTCGCGGGAGGAAGTCTGTGTGTGTCCCCACATGTGCCAGAACTGCTCCTCCTTACCAAGGAAGTCAAAGTGAAGGAAATAGGTATGTGCCACTTCAAACAGGATTTCAGAAGAATCATGTTCCAGTCCCGTCAACAGGGCCTGAATTCCTCGTTTGGTGAGGCAGCCTGGAATGAGGTGGATTTTAACTTTCCCTTCCTTAACTTTTGCAGAAGGGTTCTGTCTGCCTGATGCATCCAGGCCTTGCCTTACAGGGGTAGGCTCCTGTGGTAGGCTGGCCTCAGGGAGAAAACTGGGTGGTTGTGGAGTCACAGAGCAAAGCAGAGCCTTCAAGTCTCCTGACTCCTGCAGTCCATCCCTGGTTCTGCCATGGAACAAGCTGTTGGGAGCAAGTTATCTCTTGCTAGGAGACAATGTTATACAGAAAAAAAGCGGTCAAAATAAAGTGCTAGAATACCAGTGTGCGTTCTGCTGTCAGGGCAGAGCCACAGCTTAGCCAACAGGTAAAGCATACACTCTATTCTGATCTGTTCCAGCTCAAATGTAGCTCTGCTCTTAGTTAAATGTCTCAAAGGTACCATTAATTTGGGGTATTTCAACTCATGCAAGGCCAATGGGCTTGAGTTTCCATGACGAATTCCTGACTCCTCTGGGAGACTGAGTGAGGTGTAATCACTGTTGGTCACTGACTTAATCTGTACTTAGGATGTGCTTGACATTGGCTCTTTGTGTTTCTCTCATGGGTACACAGTGTTTTTTCCTGCCACTCGGAGGTCTTTTTCTGTTCCTTAGATCAGACAACTCTTTTTTTCCCCCTCTTGCATTTGCATGCATTCAGCTGACGATATTTAGATGTGTGAGGATTTGGTTGCCTTTGTATAGCAGGAAGTTAGAGAGTCCTCACTTGCACCAGTACGTAGTGTTTTCTGCAGCAGGGAGACTGGGTGCTGATCTCACTCTGGGTGTTTCATAACTCCTAAAAACTTGCTGGCTAACAAGGTATTCATTAATTGCTTTAAGCGATCTAAGCTAAGAGATTTCTTTACTACCTTTGAACCATATACTATCTCAATGTCTCAATGGGCCTCTTCCCCCCGCTCCCCCCCCCCTTAAAACTGACAAATGCTAATTTCATCCTTTAATCCTTGTCTGCCTGGAAATATGGGAAGCTTATTTCACTGTTGGTAGCCCTAAGTGTAAAGCAAACAGGTCTTAGGCATTTTTACCACCATCCTGTGAATTGTAGGTCTCCTTTCTGCCTGAAAGCAGCCTTGCTGTCTGACGTATCTGGCATGCATCCCTATAGCTTGCAGTCGATTGATATTCCTATAAATTTGCAAGTCACCTTTCATCACCTTTCCATGCTTTGCCCCCTGGCATGCAAGTCCTTCTTAGGTCAAGGGCCTTGATGACCCCCATTGTTATGGGAACCTTTGGTAATCTAACCTGCTTTTTTTCTGTATTTCAAGCCATTGCACTTAAATGTCTCTTGCTTGATCCACTCAGGCGCTAATAACCGTGTCTCCTTTCCTTAGGTCAAGGGCAGCTTTTACATTCCACCCAAAAGGCACCACAGTTTGAGATGAGGAATTCAGAAGAGCAAGCAGCTACGACAGTTTTACAGCGCCTGCTGCAGGAGCAGCTCAGATACGGAAACCCAAATGACAACCGTAACCTTCTTGCCTTACACCAGCAAGCCACAGGAAATGCCCCCCCTTTCAACAGCACCGGGAGTCCAGCATCTCAGAACGAAGGGCTGAGCTCCCAGGACCACCAGCTTGTGACTCATGCTGCCCGTCAGGAGCCCCAGGGCCAGGAGATACAGGTGGACAACAGCATCATGGAGAAGCAGCTCTCCCCGCGACTTCAGAACAGCGAGGATCTCCCGACCTATGAGGAAGCCAAAGTCCAGTCACAGTATTTCAGGGGCCAGCCGCATGCTAGCGTCGGGGCAGCATTTTATGTAACGGGGGTCACCAACCAAAAGATGAGGACTGAAGGGCGGCCCACGGTTCAGCGGGTGAGCCCAGGGAAGGTCCACCAGGATGAAGGACTTAAGGACCTCAAGCAAGGGCACGTCCGCTCCTTGAGCGAGAGGCTGATGCAGCTCTCCTTGGCCACCAGCGGTGTCAAGGCCCACGCACCTGTCACGAGCGCGCCGCTCTCCCCCCTCTCTCCGCTTTCTCCTCAGCAGTCCAGCGACCCTTATAAAAATTCTGGCTCCAGCGAGTTCTACAAGAACTCGGTGCAGCCCCCTTCCCAGCCCAGCATGAAAGGAATGGAGCAGCGGGGTCCTCCTCCAGAGTACCCTTACAAAAATGTGTCCACCCCGTCTATGAACTGCAAACCTCAGGACTCGGGACATTTCTATAGTGATCATCGCATGAGCCAGCAGGGAAGATCTGATGGGCCTATGATGAGGTATCAACATCCCCCTGAGTATGGGTCAGTCAGGTAAGCAAGATCTTAAAACAAACTCCATGACAGCCACGTAAGGAAAGACAGTGTAAAACTCGGTCCATTGCCCTCACTCCTGAGGGAGCTTTTGTTTCAGCAAAGTTCCCACCTTTATTATGTGAGATGACATATTGTGTTCAGCTACAGACTGTGTCTGGAAGAACTGTAACCCCTTTCAGCAGCTTACCTAGAGAGGCCCGACTCTTCTTAAAAAAAAACAAAACAAAACAAAAACAAAAAAAAAAAAAAAAAAAAAAATCCCAAAACAAGCCCGCTTGATTTTTATGGCATGGGGAAGTTTAATGCTGAGGCTCCAGAGCCTTACAAAAGGTTTGCTACAAAAGCCAAAGTCATGGTGTGATTCGCTGTAGAAACTTGCAGTTACTTATGGGAAGACTTAAGCTGTTCTTTAATTACATCTGCCAAGACAAAAGATTTTTTTAGGTTTAAACTGCATCTAAATGCTACATAGGAAAGGAGAAAGTGAATGAAAGCAATAATGGTGCAGGTAACAGAAATCACCTGAGCTTCCTCTAGAGTTTTTCAAATTTTATTTTCAGTGGACCAGAGTGTAGGAGTGGAAAATGGAGCGTGCTTTGTGCTTCTTCCCAGACTTGCTTGTTTAGCTTTCGCTAATTTTCCTTGCATCATTTGAGATCTCAGCCTGTTCTGGTTTCCTCTAGATAAGGAACTAGATTTGGCTTGAGCCAAACTCTGATGTCCGTGTGGGTGAAGATGAAGTTTTATTCAGGTGGGCTAAAAATTCACCTTTACTTTACCCCTTTCCTTACCATCTCATCTCTGTCTAAGACCAGGTGGGATTTGGTATAACGATTTTGGCCTCATTCTGAAGCTGAAAGGGTAATACGAAGGAGCAACAGGAGGGTGTTGCTACCTCAGTAAATGGTGAGGTCTCTGTGTGTTTGTGTTTGCACATACTGTGTTGTGTTTCAAGGGGAGTGTGAAGAAGAAACTGATCTGTATTTGGGAACAGAGTCTGAGCTTTGGGGAATTCGAGTCTGCTCAGAACCTTCCTAGTCCTATGGGGAGCTATTTTCAGAGTTCGGCCACCATTGTTTGTGATCTGAAATGACTTCAGCAGCATACAAGCCTGATGAAAAGGCCCTTTGATCTGGCTAAATAAATAATAAAGAGGCCAGGAAAAGGGGAAGTAAAGGGTTTAGGGGGGGTAATGATTGTAGAAGCTCATTGCAAATGTTTTTGAAAATTCAAAAGCCTCAAATCTCTGTGCACACAGGAAAGGGAAACAGATCCTTAATCGTTACGCTGCGTCAGAAATACTCATAATATTATATATAGTGAATCTGAGACGTAGCCTGTTTGCTGTTTAAGGGAGAGGTATTTGAAAACACGCCAACAGTCAGCTCCTCTAGACAGGGTGATTTTTGTCTGTATTGGATGGATCCTGGCTGCTTTGAAAGAACACGGGGAGGGGAAGGGGGGGAAGGAGAAAGGTTCAGCTGGCAAGGTTTCCAGTAGGGGAAGCAACTGAAATTTGTCTTCAAAGCATTGGGAATCTAATGAGGTTACTTTTTAACCTAAATAGCTGCAAAGAGAAGAGGTTTCCTTTGCAAGCAAATGCTGAAGCAGTAGAACAATTGCAAGACTAATCCATAAATTACAGAGCAGCGGAGCAAAGGAAGGGAGCGAGTCCTCTATTCCCCTCCCTCTCCCACACACTTTAAGAGAAACTGTCATTTAGACAAGAAACCTTCTGTGTTACTAAAGGTGCAGCTGGGTAATGGTGTGAGGATTTTAAAGGCATAAAACTCTCAGGAGCGCGTTGGCCTCGCACCAGGCAGTGCAAACGAGTGTCTTTGTAGCCTCGCTGGAGTGATAAAGTATTTTCAGAGACTCCAGTTTTCCTGCGCTGCAGCTCAGTGTTTATCGGGATTAATTTGGATTGGTAAATGTGTGCATTTTTTGAACCGTGTGTCAAGGAAACAAAGCCCCTTCTTTCTGCTCCTGAAGCCACACCCTTTTCTGCGGGTTTTTCCCCTCATTGTTCGGGGGAATTTGAGGGTGACCTAACGATGCGGTTAAATAAAACTCGTTGAGCAAGATAAACATTGGGGAATTCACAGCATTCTCATGCTTCACCCTCCCCAGTCTGGGAAAGGAATGGGCTGTGTGGTAAGTTTAAACCAGTCTGCAAACAGTTTGCCTCACCTGCTCTTGGGCGGTGTAAGTTTGGGAACACGTATATGTTTGTAATGATGTTGGTTTAATGTAAATACTGGGCATGCCAGAGGCATCTGTGCTGTTATTTGGAAATTTTAAAGACAGTTCAGAAGAGGGCTGGCTGCATGTGAAACTCCA
>NW_010550159.1:19454-34930 GCF_000687285.1 Phaethon lepturus | reverse complement strand
CCCTAATATCTCAACTGCACTTTAGCGTTGGTGATGAAAACAAACCTTCAGGTCTAAGAGGAGAAGATGAGTGCCTTGGGCTCAGCGTGCAGTGGGGTAGCAAGGTCTCCTGTGGCAGAGCGGCGAGAGACGGGGGAGAAGGGGCTCGTGTTGGTACAGCTTTGGGTGCAGAGGAAGCTCGCTGTCTCTCTGGTTCAAGCACCGTCCCCTGTTCAGAGCCCAAATGACTGAGCTCTTGCTGTGGTGATTAATCCCATTGACTTCACAGAACCTTTTTGAGAAGGAGACCTGCAGAATTTGTCCCATAATTAGTAAATCACTTCTGTGCACTGCGTTCCCCTGAGCAGCATCAAAGTGGGGGATAATCAGGTATGACTAGGACGCAGAAGAAAAACGCACGTTTGATTTCAGCCGTCTAATCAAGCGGAGTCTGCTCCCTCCTGCAGGCAGTGTTTCCCGGTTCGTGCAGGAGGGCCGGGGAAGAGGGGGGAACTTTATCTGCTTAAACACCAACCAGGCAGGAGAAGCTGGGGAGACAGAAAAAATTTTAACGAGCCAGAGACCTTTCCTGATCTCTTCATTCTTCTGCCCTCCCCACTTTGTTGCTCTACCCGCAGATCTTCTGCGTGACTTCATGTTTGCAATCCTGGCAGCCTCGGGACTCCTGATGGCTAGGTTTGCTTGCAGAGCTGCCCTTACTGCATATCTCTGTCTTCATGACTTAAAAGCTAATGTGACCCTTGTAGTTGCAGAACCATAAATCCAGGTTTGTACTTGGCCCGCGTGGTGTGTTTCTCTGATACGCGCCAGGGACTCTAAGGGAAGCAGAGATTCTTGCGTGATACAGTCTTCAAAATGAAGTGGCCCTTAAAGTTATGCTTTCAAACTTAAACACTTGTGTGAATTATTACTCTGAGTCTTTTTTCCGGCATTTGGAGTTTTCAGGTCTTTATGACACTGAGGCAAATGGAAGGACATTGCATAATTTTGTTTTCCACGTATTTTGAGAGTCTTTCTGCATTTTTGCATGAAGTGGTTAGTTCAGATGTAATTTTGATTCCTACTGCAGGGTTACCCGAGGGTAACCCAATAGTGATTTGTACCTTAAAATCTTGCAGTCTGGCTTAAAAATCTTGAAAAGTCCGGTTGTGTTCATTTACCTTTCTGGATCTCTCAGTCTAAAATTGGTTTACCAGAGAAATAAATTCCGCAGTTCTCATGTTAATCTGAGGGATCTCCAAGCCAAGTATTTTGAACCCACAAAATATATATATTATAAATATTTTATAAGACAAAATTGAAAGTAGTGGGGATGCTAAAAAGTTCTTTGAACGTGTATGTAAAAGTTTGCATGCAAAATCCTAAAAGCTCTCATTGTCACTGTGAGGTTACTAGGGTTTAATTTTCTATTTTTTTAAAGATAGGATGTGTTACCCTAGTTGCATTATCTCACTTTGCTGGGAATGTAAACGCATTTGTGACATGTTGGAAGCTCTAATGCTGTTGGTAACAGAACTAGAGGCTCCCAGCTCTCATGTTTTAGCTTGAACCCACAAGACTGGTATAATATCAAGATTATGAGAGGCTTCGGATGTGAGTGCCAAGATGCTGGAAATCCTGGAAATGTATCTTGTTTAGAAATAGTCATCCATGATTTCCTAGAGTTGTTCTTTACAATAGGCTTAAAAAAAAAGCCATTACGAGGCATGTCAGTACAAAGACTGTCCCTTCAGAATTTAGCTGCTGCTGTTGTTTTTCTGTGGCCACCTTTGTGTCCCTTTCATTAGTGCTCAGGTCCTCCAGAAATGGCAAGATTCTGCCCATGCGTCTCTGATGGCAGAATAATGAGACGCTTTTAGTCAAATAGCTCAAATTGTTAACATGGGCATCTAAATAGTCCTCATTAGGGTTATAATATTAACACACTGAGACCAGTGGAGTCAGTCTCTCTGAGTAACTGCTTCAGGTTGTTTTCAGACTGAAAGATAGTGTTTTGTAGGTTCAAAATTTGGAAAGGCGTTTTTTTTGCATCTGTGAGGCAGACTGGCAATGTATCTCTTTTGATCTAACCTCTGTAGGTCATCGTAGATTAGATGTCACAGCAAGGTCATTCCCTAATTGACTACAACATCAAAAGAGAGGTGCGTGACATTAGATAAAGAATAAGCTCAAGGAGACAAGTGGTTTCTGAAGATGCAAAGTTTTAACTCTGCGCATAACTGGGTGAGCTAAGAAAGGAGCTAGAAACCACCTGAGATAATCCAGATGACCTTGAGCATGTCACGTGACAGTTTTGCCTCATTCTTCATTATGAGAACTGGCCAATAAAGGTAATGAAATAAATGAAACGATAAGTAGAGCTGACCTCCCAGGAGGGGAAGAACCAAATTTGCTGCTACTAAACTGAACATTCCTGAGGAAATTAATTGCACATCTCTCTTCTGCATGACCGCTGAGATCCTCACGCTGCATATGATCATTTCGGGGGAAATACAGCTCCTGAAATGATGTTGCTGGCAGGGACCACAGTCACCTGAGTGTGAAAGAGAGCAGTAATTGTTTGTTTTTTCCTGAGTGACAAAGGCTAGATTTGTTTTCCCCATTAAAGAATTTGAGCATCAACCTGGAGGTGTCTCTATGCACCTTCCCTGCTGGAAAGCAGGGAAGATGAGACTTAAGATGCATGAAATTGAAATAGCGAACCCTGCGCTGGACTGAGAGTGTACGAGCTTCTACACGCGCTGCCAGCCAGATGTGAGTAATGCAGACGTTTCCTCTTTGGACGGGTATGAAGAGTCGATGCGTTCTTTCTGCGGAGAACAGGAAGGATGATGATGAGTGTTTGCACATCGGCTGAGAAGCCCGTTTTGTAACCCTTTAGTTCCCAGTTCAGCTTCATGCTTGCTGTTGCCAGTTGACGTACCACTAATGCTCCTGGTGTGGTGGGAGAGCTATGCTGCGGGCTGTCTTGTACATCCAGCACCCCTACCACACTCAGCAGAGGAAGCGCGTAGGGTCCTTCCTGTGAACGCAGACAGCCAGGGGGGTATTCTGTGGCAGCTATGGCCAGGTGGAACAACAGTATGTGCTTTTCCAGCTGCAGGGTTGAACTGCATCCCAAAGGCTGGGAAGTTTTATCGGAAGGAGTGTTTCACAACACGTTGGACTGCCGGGCTGGGTCTGCACCGGGCTGAGGTCTGTGCTTAAGAAGAGACTGGCTGCAGCATGGAGAGGGAGTGACTTCAGCTGTTAGAATAAAGAACATCCAGAGAAGCTAAAGGTTGAATGTCTTTGGAGGAGGAAGCAAAACCTGCTTCCTGAGGTCATCCAAGCACGATAAATCCACACAATCTTCTAAGAGGGATTTCTTACTTGGCTAATGCAGCAGAAGTTGAGCTGGGGATCTCCAGCGCCTGGGAAGTATGAGCTGGTGTAGCTTGGAGTTAGTTCTGTGATAGACTCAAGCATGTTCTAGATTGCTAGGTCTGTCTTTGGTGTCCTATAGAGGTTATTGTTAGGAGCAGTAAACATCCCTACTGCATAGGGCTGGGGGTGGTTCCGAATCAAAAGGCTGCTTCTGATTCTTCGGTTGGTTTTCACATCCTATAACTGTCTCATCTGACCAGGCTGCAGCTTGTTGGTTGATGTTTCAGAAAGCTTGAATCAGTGGTGCTGGCATAGTAGCATAGAGCTTAGCCAATCCCCATCACTCTGCATCCTGAATTGCAGAAGAAAATGCATTGTTTTCTCCATAAGAGATAGTGCATTTCAGGACAGAACAAAACAGCCCATTCCTGACAGTCCTCAGTTTAGCTGTTTTACCCACTAGGTGTGGAGAAAAGTTATAAAAATAATTTCGGTCAGTAGTCATTGATGGAGTTTCTCTTAGTGTTTCTGTACAAAATAGACTCAAGAGGAAAGATCTTCATGCACTTAGAATATGTTTTCTGATAATGTTTTGGTTTTGAAGCATTTTTTCAAAAGAAACTTATAAAAATGAGGAAGACCTCACATATGAGTCTTTTGTGTGTGAAGACCTGTGCAAAGGAGCTACACAGGTCATCCCACATCTTGTCACTGGGTTTGTGCACCATCTTCCGCATGACTTTGATGGAGCTTCTGCTCTCTGTTTTCCAGGCAGAACCCCGATGTGCAGCTGCAGTTACAACAGAGACCACCTCACCACCACAGTCCAACTTCTTCCTTGACATCCCTGGGATCTTTGACTTTGCTTCAGTCTCCGCCACCATCCAGGCTGTCCCCTTCCCAGCATCAGCAACCTCTGACTCCAAGCCAGGGAGACCCTGGTGTTCTGCCACGGACCCAGCAGCCATTCTTGTCAAACCAAGTCCATCAGGGAGATTTGTACCGGCTATGCCAGCCCTTCCTAGGCCCACAGCAGCAGCAAGGCGATTCCTATTCAGTAATGTCCCGGGCTCAGCAGATACCTTCCCCATATCAGCAGATGCAAGTAGATCCTTTTGCCATAGTTTCCAGAGCCCAGCAGATGGTGGAAATCCTTTCCGAAGAGAACCGGTCTTTACGACAGGAGCTGGATGGGTGTTATGAGAAGGTAGCCCGGCTGCAGAAGGTGGGTGTTTTTGGATATCAGGCACTCTCCTGTGTCTGATATCATCCATAATTCAATCATCTAATCTGCAACTGTTACATTCCTTGCTTAAGGGATTGATTATCTACTTTAGAGTCTTTTATATGCAGATTGATTAGCCTGTATCCTGTCCCTTTGGGCAGCAGCTTAACTTTGTCAGAAGATAGAATCAAAGCCTTCAGTTTTATTCTAACAGCTTATTGACCATGCTCAAAAGAGCATCCTTATCAACTGTCTGGAAGAAGCTGACTGCTCGGCTTGCTTGGTTAAATTAAAGCTAGTGTTCTTATGTCCAGGATAGCAGTAGGCTTCTTTTTCCCATCAGTCTAAAAGACTTCAGAGGCTGCAGGAAGGGCCTGTTTGGAATGACATGAGACCATAGTCACTCAAGGACACAACAGGGGACATTGCTGTAAAACTGGTTGGCAGGAGAGTGTGCCCGACGAGTACTGCTGCTATGGCTACATTAAAGACATTTGGACTGCAGGACTAAAACTAGCACTTCTTTTGTCACTCCCTCAGCACCAGACAACTTTCATGAAAACTTAGTATCTTGTTTTGGATTGAGCTATTTGCCACGTTGGCTTTATAAAACAAGTAGACTAAGTGATGCTAAAACATTTTTTAAAAAAATCCCAGTGAGACCCATCATTAATGTGCATGTGTAGAGTATTTTTATTGCAGCCTCATAGACATAACTTCTTGGTGACCAATGGTTTAATGTTGTGCAGCAGGTCAGCTTTGCTTTTGCCTTGCAGCTGTGGAAAGGCTGATACCACTTGCAATTTAGGACTTTGTGGGCCTTGCTGTGCTCTTTGCACTGAACAGTTTCTAGGGCCATAAAAACGTGTGTCTGCTTATAACACTTGTTTGAGTTCAGGTGACCAGTGTGGGTTTCCACACTCATTATTCCCCATGTTACCTCTTTCCAGGGACATGTGTTCATTTTGTTGGTTTTTGGGTTTTTTTTTTTTGGAAGGTTCCTGGCCAGGAAATGCTTTAGAGAAATGTTTGACAGCTTCCTGATAATGAAAGAAGGATAAAAATGCACTCCTTCCACCCCCCTGTTGATTACTTGCTGTAGACAGTGCTGATGGGGTTTGCTGTTACGTGGATCCATACTTCCACAGCAGTGCAAAACCATGCCTAGTAAGGAGAGGTAGAAGTGAATCTCCTTCTGCTCTGGGTGATCAGAGAAGCTTTACACTGAAGGCTAGAAGGAAGGATAAAACATATTTTACTGCAAATGTTTCCCTCCGCCCATCTAGTAAATTGAATATTTAAAAGCACAACTAAGTTGTAGAAGTGTAAAGATTGAACGTAAGGAGGTTTTATTGTGAATTTTGGACCATAACAATTACAGATCTGCTGAGTTCATCAGTAATGCAGGACTGCTGCTAGCATTTTTTTTAGCATAGTTTTGTCTGCCTTTCTTGTTTTATTTTACTTACTCAACTTGATATTGCATTAGCTATTTATATAAACACTTTTTGCCCAAATTAACAGTAATGCCAAACTGCCCCAGTCTTAGGAAAAAAAAAAAAAGATTACATTTGCACTTCTTCATTTTTCTATATCTATGCTCTGATCATATTGGGGAAACAGAGCTAGAGCTTGGAAGGAGAGTCCAGATCTTCGTTTCGGCCAGTGGTATTCTTTATACAGAAGGATCCATCACAGACCTGAGACTGTTATTTTACTTAATGTATAGGTGTAGGTTCTTTCAATAAAGAAAACTTGAGAGAAAGTAATCTCCTTTCTGAGACTGACTGAAAAGAATTGTTAGTGATAAAATAGTTAAGTGCTTATTTTCACTCCCACTGCAGCTGGAAACAGAGATTCAGCAAGTTTCAGAGGCGTACAAAAACCTGGAAAAGTCATCCTCTAAGCGGGACGCCCTGGAAAAGGCCATGAGAAACAAGCTGGAAGGAGAAATTCGTAGGCTTCATGATTTCAACAGGGATCTAAGAGGTGAATGAAGTAAAACTTGTGTTCTTCAATGTTGTTGTGTTTTTATTGTTGTACTTACTTGGCAGGACAGTGTTTTGCTGCAGAATTCACTGTGTCTGTTGACACAGCTGGAATATGACAGGGTACTCAGGTATGTTCAGTAGTCTGAGATTTTAAGCGCTTGCTGGGAGTATGGAAAAGACAGGTTAGGAGAGTGCTGTAGTCTCTCATTTCCAGCCTGTTTCTCATTGAGAAGAAACATGTGATAAGCTGAATACCATAAACCAGATGCAAGCCTGGAATTCTTTCTTATATCCTAGACGCAATTTGTACAATTTGTTCAGTTTATACAAATGGAAAGACGTTTTGCTGACTGCCTAATCCCACACCAGGCATGTTCACTTTATTTCCTGTCCAGTGACCCTTTTGCGCTGACGTACAAACTGCAGACTGTCTGTTCTTCCTGAAGGTCTTGTCATTCCTTATCAATGTAGGCATCTGGCTTTTTGGATCTCCCTTCCTTTTCCAGAGTGGGATGTTATTAGTGTCTGGCTCTTGCTAAGAGGCTGAGGCAGTACAACGGCTGGCAGTGGAGAGTGATGTTGAATGGTATTTGACCTTATCGTGGGTAAAAGTTTAAGCATTAGTTTGAAAGGTGAAAAACATCTGCAGTTTGAGGTATTTAAAGGTGTACAATCAGTCTTTTAAACAGTAAGTTTAATTTTTTTTATGAAAGCCTTCTGATTGTCCTACATGTCATCTGCTCTCACTGCCCCATGTCTCTTACTAAGACTGTGTTCCCAGAAATTGTTTTGCATCCAAGCCGTAAGGCCGTACAATGCCCATTGCTATCGAGAAGGACAGTACACAAAGGCCTGCCTTAAGTAATCTTATTTGTAATAAAACACAGCATAAACATTTCATTCTTATTTTCATAGACTGATACAAATTTCTAACAGCCTGCAGCAGCAGAACTGTTAAGCTCTCCTTAGGGTTTTACACTTTTCCCTAAAGTCAAGTAATTGGACAACAATGATTTAATCTTCTAACTATTAAGATTTAGCAGAGAATTATAAGGGAATCTTTTAACTGCATGGTAAGATTTATTTGGGTAGAAAAAATAAGGTGTCTTAACGTTTGTAAAAATAGAAGAAATAAACTTGTTATGTGTTACAATTGGCTAAAGTAATTTCTTTGGAACTTTATTTAACCTGTTTTGTCTCATTGAGAATATTTTCTCAAGGACATAACTAGAAACATTTCAGAAGTGAGTGACAGCTTTTTACTTTTGGCTGTGTATAATTAGGAGATCTGTTCCCCTTCCTTGCATTAGAAGTGTCCTGAGCAGATGTGACTTAACACTTGAAAGTTTTAAATTATTTAGTGTTCCTTTTCTTGAAAAATTTTGCAGAACGTATGGAGACAGCCAATAAGCAGCTTGCGGAGAAGGAATTTGAGGGGTCTGAAGACAATCGGAAAACCATCTCTCAACTCTTTGCACAAAGTGAGTTACGTAATCATTATGGGTCAGTAGAAATGCTCTGGCCATCTTGGGAAGAGTAACGATGCAGCAGCTTAGCATAGTTCAGATCTGTCAATTTTCAACTAGGACAGAAGTCAGGGCAGTGACAGTCCAAAACTGGCAGTGGAGAAAGGAGGAGGCATTCGAGAACTCCTTTTCTGTCAGTATGTAAAGTCCATCTGATGGCATTTCTTAGAGATTTTGGAGGAAATGTGGTTTGCAGTTAAACTGTAAAATTAGTGTACAGGACATTTTGTCCACCTATTTTGCCCCCTGAAAGCTTTGGAATTAAACCTTTGCAGGCTGACAGGAGGCCTGGCATCAGCTGAGGCCATTGGGACTGGAACCTGGTAGGTCTTCTATCTCCCTCTTCTTTAATTTGCCACTGCCCTATCCAGTTCAGCAAAAATAAAGGGGATGAACATTGCCTGCAGTATTCTGGGCTGGGTAAGGGTCATGAATTCTGTCCACAGCAGTGGATCTATCACAAGGCAAACCAAAATGACAGATGTGAAATACTGCTTTTCCTTTGTACTGAAATGTCTTGAGGCCAACGGCGGCGAGCCAACTTTTCTCTCGTCCGATAGTGTACTCCACCCTTCTGACAATGCTCACTTTTCTCCAATTCTTATATAAAAAGGTAATGCAATAAAATTGCAAAATAGAGTTTTTCTGTGGTGTAACATGCACTGCTTATACTCTGACAAATGCTGGTGTCCCTCTCTTGTGTTGTCTTTAGCTTATTCTTTGTGGCTTACGTTGCAAGCAGATGGCTGTCAGGGTGTGATTCAAAACTCCTGGTGGTAGTGGGAAGTCTATGAGTTTAGTCTCTCATTGAAACCGGTTGGGTGGACTCTGAGGTTCATAGGTTCACCCAGAGAGGTGGGAAGGTCAAAGCTGTGAGGCCTCACATTCAATTTCTCCTTTTGGATGAACATGGAGACCATAGTGCTACATTTCATTGGTCCCAGCATTTCTAGGGGTGCTGCAGGCACTTGTCAAGCGAAGCAGTACTCATTTGGGGAAAAGTCTGGAGCAAAACCTCCAAAAGCCTCGCTGCAAGGACTTACAGATTACTGAACAGACTGCTGGCACTGATTGATACCTGCTGGAGTAATGCCACCCTGTCTCATCTCTGCCCATTTTCTGCAATTCATTTTAGCATGCTGACACTGTCAGCAGCTCATTTCTTGGGTGGAGGAGAAAGACTGGCATGGGAGAGATGGGGAAAAGAATAGGCAGGTGGTGGCATTAGCCTTTGTCCTTGTGTCTTATGTCACAGGCTGGCTCTGAGGTGCAGTCAGGGTTTGCTCTGCAGAGTTCTGGGCGCTGTTGGCGGACAGGTTTGTTTTGCAACCTGTGTGTGGGCTGCATTGATTCCCCAGCAGAAGGGAATCTTTAGCTACTCCGTGTTGCTAAAGCTTTGCTCCTGGCTCCCTGCTGGCAGAAGAAAGGGAATAATTGTGGTCCTGTAAATATAGTTATGCACATGCTTGCACAAATGGGCCTGTGTGCTCTATATGCAGTCTGTCCTAACACCCAGGATCTAGTTCCTGTTTTTCAAGCCTTCCACTCCTTGTCCTCATTCCTTTGTCGTGGGATATTGGTTTCTGGAATGCAGTTTCTCTGGTGTCATCAGTGCTGGGTGTAGATCACTCCAGGGAGTATTCTGTGGTTATGTATGCAGCAAGTGTGTTAATGTTATCATTGTAGCTGGTTGGCTTGAACTGGGAATGACAACATACACAGAGGACATCAGCTCTGTGTTGTGGCTTTGCTTTACACCCCTGTGTGATAATTCCTCCAGTCCCCAATTATTTTATCCTATTTATTTTTTTATGAAGGCAGTTGCCCTAAAACACGCAGCATAGCAACTACCACTAGATCCAGCTCTTTCTGGACAGCAGCAGAAAAGGACCAGCTGCCTTGCTTGGGGTGGCTTTAAAAAGCATCAGACATGAATGCGCAGTGCTGGGCAAAAGGCTTTCTTGAACTGCAGGTCTGATGTGAGCAGCGACAGAGCAGATACATGTGCCTCAGTTCTGGCCCAGGGGTTTGTTTTGGAGGGCAGTAGAGGAAGACTGAGGAGTTCTCATTGCTCACTTGTTTTCTGACTCCTCTGATGGTACTGCCAGCAAAGTGGGACAACTGGGTGTTACTTCGAGAAGGAGGACAGCTGCCCCAGGCAGAACAGCATTACCTGTTTGTGGGGTCAGTGTGGGAAAAAAAAGGAGCACAAGTTTTTCAGGCACAGAAGTCTGCCATCTCCTCTTCCCAGCCTGGAATATTAAAATTACCCAGTTTGTTTTCCACCCCTGAAAACTCAGAGGTAAAGAGGTGCCAAGTTTCACTAATCATCTGCATAGTGAGAGCAAATTACCTAACTGTACTGACTGATGCACCTTCTATTCCTTCTCGCTAGCATTGTGGCACATTGTTGCTTGAAGGTACCATGCTTGTTTTTCAGGGTTACAAGTCCTTCTCTTCCTTGAAAGCCATGTACTTTTTTTTTCTCCCCTTAGCACTAGATTTGCATTCTCTCTCTTGTGAGAAGCTCCGGTATAATCTTTCCTTCACCTCTAAAGTGAAAGACTCCTGAAAGCCGGGTAGGGACGAGTGCTGTCCATTGATAACTCTCACTTCATTTTGATAGACAAAGAAACACAGCGGGAAAAAGAAAAACTGGAAATAGAACTGGCTGCTGCACGCTCCACCAACGAGGACCAACGAAGACACATCGAGATCAGAGACCAGGCCTTGAACAATGCTCAGGCTAAGGTGGTGAAACTGGAGGAGGAGGTAAGGATGCTGGGAGAGAGAAATTAGGGTAGCCTGTGTTCCAGTAAAAGCGTCTGTGAGAATGAGTTTGTCTTGTGCAAATTATAAGGAAATCTGCTTGCTCCAAAGCTGTTTATATCAGCTTAGCTTTGTGTTGGTTAGCTAAACCACTGAACTGTGCACAGATAGGCCACAAATCTGTATTTCCTTGGAAGTGCTTTCGTCTAAGCAGCCACGTTTCCTTTTCTTTTTGTTTCAACTGATAAAAGTGGGCTGGAACTGAAATCCCAGCCCTGGCAGCCTCCTGAACTTGGCAGCAATTTGTATCTGGATGGACTTTTAACTAATATCAAATGAATGCAGCTTGTCCCCTTGCCAGGTGTTCCGCTTACACCAGGTTATCGTGGTGCACAGCACGGATCACTGTATGTGCCCAGCATTCATAATAAGCTGGGCATGACCCTGGTTGTTTTCTGTCCCTTTCCTTCCAAGAGGGGATAATGCATCTGAGCTGGTTAGCTGGGCAGCTTTCACAGCAGTTTCTTTTGTAGCGTTGTCCCTGCCACTCGCACATGGCTCTCACCTCACTGCCCTTCTGCGTCATAGTGTCCGTCCTCTTTCCTCCCGCCTACTCCTTTCCATTCAATGGCTCCATTTCCCAATCCAAGCCTCTGCTTCCTTTCCTCCTACTCTTCCTCCATAGAGAGCCTCTGAAGGAAATCTCATGACCAAGCACACTTCCTCCACTGCAGATTTGTTCTCTCCTTGAATTCTGCCATCTTCCTGCCTCCTAGCACTCACCATCACCCTCAATTGAACGCTGTGCCTATATCCACCTGCATCTTGCTGTCTTCAGAGACATTCCTCAAACCCTCCCCTTGTCTGCTTCTAGTTCTTTCTCTGCTCAAGAGAGGAGGAATGATCAAATACAAAGTGAATATCCTCCTATCTTGTCTTGCCTGCCTTCCTCCTCTCCCAGGTACAGAGGTAACTGCCTTAATTTTAGCCTGCTCTTCTCTAAGCTCTGCATTTGCTTCAGTAGCCCTTCACCTGAACCTTCCTGTGTTTCTTTCCCTGGTGTCTTTAATTTTTGCTCCCTGCAGTATCCTTCTTTTACTCTCTTCAGCTTCTTGGAAGCACTCTCTTAATCTCTCCCCTCCTGGATCTGCTCTGCTCATTCAGGATGCTGTTGCAGGGTTACCTGCCATCATACCTTATTAGCCTTTCTCCCCAGTGCTCTACCTCACTTTCCTTTCTTCCACCACATCAAATTCGGGCAGTTCCTCTTTGCTTTCCAGGCCCCTCATTGTTTACCCAGCCCTGTTTGTCTCCTCCCCTTGTTGCCGAAAGGATGTCTTCTACCTTTGCCCTTCTCAAATTCCAGCCACCCCTTCCTCTCCACCCCAAACAAACACTTCTCTGCTTTCTTCCAGACTGTCCTCACCTTCACTGCAAACACTGGCAAGGCTGCTTTGCAGCATCCCTTGCTGTGATGCTCACAACATGGTTGGCAGGGGCTAGACCACAGAGCCTACTGCCGTTCATGCTCACCCAGAGGCTGCCTACGTGGCCAGCCCTGCGCGTGTGTTTCCGTCTGTTGTCTCCAGTCCCAGACTCGGGCTGTGAGCTTTCAGGGCAGGGAGCTTTCATTTGTACAGCACTTAGCATCACCAGGCTGTGACCGTCACCGGGGAACCAGGTTCTGTGCAACACAAATTATAATAATAAAAAAAGAAGAACAGAGTCTGCGGAATGCTTAAATGTCACTGGCCACTTTCAGACTTGCACGCAGTTGACAAGTCCATTGATTTCAGTAAAATTGCAGCATCTCCTGGCAAGGCTGACTTGCACCTTTGTTGCCCAGGGGGACAGGGAGCATTAGGTTATAGAGTAATTTAAACGTGACATGATTATCTTCGGCCCTAAAACTATTCTGTTATTTGATCCTGCAATGTATTGGAGCTCTTTGGCTTTCATTCAGATTTCAGCATCTTACTACACTAAAATTCTGATGTGTGACTGACTTTTAAGTATCCAGGACATCCTTGTGGCTTCCCTGGAACTGTTCACATGCTTGGAGTCAACGTGTGCAGAGGGGCTGTGGTCAGCTGGGTCCAGCACGCACAGCACTTGGCTAGGTTGAACCTCTGTGCAGGCATTAATATTGGCTCCCTCTCAGTAAAGTTCAAGCCTTTAGGCGTAATAATAATTGTATGTTTTCTTTTCAAAAGACCTCTCTCGTTTTACTAAAGAATTGGGTTCAGTGCTGTTGCAGAGCATTTCTTTCTGCCCGGGTAGAAGAGTAAAACAGGTAAGTAACTCTGGGCTAGATTGCACGATAACTTAAAAAACACACGTATGCTGATCTAGAGGGAGATGCCCTGCACGAGGGCCTGCGGTCATTTGCATCCAACCTTTGCTCGAATCCCAGGGTGCGCAGGAAGTGCCACCCTTCCTGCTGTAGATAAATATGGAAGCGTCTCGGTGAGGGAGCAGGAATTAACTCTGCTTTTTCCTAGAGGTGAGGGGGAATAAGGGGAAACAGAAGGGCTGAAGAGTCACTTTTGCAGGTTTCCCAAATCACTTCTTAATGAAATACTTAGGATTATAAGGCATTTGTTGCCTCATTAGTATTAAATTGTAGGAACCTCTCAAATCCCCAAGCTGTTTGGTAACTTTCCGAAAGACGGCCAAGCAAGCTGTTCAGTGCTCAGGGCACCATTTAGAAGAGACTGTAAATGTCAGCCTGAGTTAGTGACGTTCAGTGACCAAGATATATGACGAATAATTTGTCAATTATTTCTTTTATTCCTGCCAGCTTCATCTGAGTTACTAGTCCCTGTAATTGTCAGGAATTTCCAAACTAGCCCTGCAGAAGAGGGTGGAGTTTCTTACGCTAAGGTTTGGCAGCCACTCTGGCTCAGGGCCTGAGGGGGGTGTGCGTATTTCAGTTGTTACATCCTGTAATGTAAGTTTTTGGCTTTTTTTTTTTTTCCCCCTTCCGTTTTGACTTCCTATTAAGCAGAGTTACCCTGCCTTATATGCACCAGATCCTGTATAAAAAGAACATTTCCGTTCTAATGAGAGCTATAAGCCATATATCACTATAGCTGAATTTAAATTTTGCGTTGGCATCGGAACATCCACATTCTTTTTAAAATCCTTTGCCTGAATTGCCAGTTTGGACAAAACCACCCATCTGTAAAATGTAGATATTTGTCTACTCCTAGGGAGCTTTGAGAATTTATATATATAATTGGATTTTAGCATCCAAGTTAGAAGGAAGGAAGAGATAAAGGGAAGCTAAACGTGGGGGAGAAAGGAATGATCTTGGAGATACAGAAGTATAGTGTGAAGCAGTTGGAAACAAAAGTAGGCATTCATAGAATACTTCCCCTGGTGTGTTAGCAGGGGTGAAATGACTCTTCAAATTTAGAACAAGCTGCCATTAAAGTTTTTGATAGAGTGGAGTTTATTTCTGGAAAGTGCTAAAAAGGGTGACTGATCATGAGTATTTAAAACAAACTTAAATATGCCTATGAACAGAATTCCTCAGTATCTGTTTTATATGTAATATTTAAACTTTACTACTTCTCTACATAAAGATACCCAGTTATGAACCCCTATTTTCACTTCACCATTTTCATTCTTCCCTTTAGTAAATGTTCCACAGTCATGCATAAGTCAACAGCTTATTAAAATTGTTTCTAGTGAAGTATTAGTCTGTGTTTTTTAAAATCAAAACTTCAGATCGTTTTCATTACATGCAAAAATTTGAGATAAATTGAATATATTTGCGGTAAAATGCATGTTGGCTTAAAAACTTATATCACAGTCAGAAATGGTTAGTGATGATGATATTTGCAGATAAAGCAATGAAAAAAATCTCATTTTGGAGCATGGATTGCCATGATGCTCTCAAAGATGTAAACATTTGAATGGCTGTGATGTGCAGCAGGTTTGTAGCTGGTAGATGGTCACAGATGGCTCGTATGTGTAAGCTTTTAAAATAGCCACGTTACCATTATTTAACCAACATCTGCTAGCCTTGAGAGCTACCTTGAGAGCCTTCAGCAAATATAGCAGATGGTTAAACTTCGCTTTGCTCTGGGCCAAAGGCAGAATTGCTGGGTTTACAGAAAGGACCATCCTGACCAGCCTGAGACTTATTGTGAGTCCTTACCAGGCTTGTAATATTGCAGGAGGGAGCTTGATGCCAAATACTTTATCTAACCACAACTGCTGGATGTAGAGGGTACAATTGCTACTCTTTTTACACTTTAAAAAAAAAAAAAAAAAAAAAAAGAAGGAATTTCCAGAACTTTTCTTGAACTTGGTCATTTCTGCTTACCCTGGTTAATTCCTACCATGGAAGACCACACTTCAACTTAAAAAAAGTTTGTGGGTTTTTTTATAGTAGTGTAACTTGTAGTCCTTTGCTCCACCACCTTACAAGCCGCTGTTTTAATGAGTGCTTTAAGCAGACAGCTTTGAAAAATAGTGACTACCACTGAGAAGATATAAATACCTGTTCTTTGCCATCCTCATGCACACACCTTGCGATGGAAGGAGAAGCCAGACACCCTCTTGAATGGGTGCAAACTGGGGCTGGGGGGA
>NW_010550159.1:0-19423 GCF_000687285.1 Phaethon lepturus | reverse complement strand
AAGAGTTTGAATGGAATATCTTTTCTAAAAGTGGCTTGTATTTAGAAGCCATAAGATCTTTCAGCCATAAGAATTCAACATAAACCAGATATCAGAGCTAAGATATTATATTCATTTCCCACTCAGCTATTGTGGAGAGAAATAGCGCACTATTTCTGATAACACTGAGGGTTCTGTCTGTGGGGAAATGCAGAAACGTTCATTTCCAAATGACATCTATTGTACTTTATGTGCTGTGTCTGGGATGCTTTCAGAACAGAGCTCTGGCTTGTGAGGAAGAGACCCAAAGGAGAGTTTGTGTGCTTGAAGGCTTGTCTGTTTTTTTCCAGTCACTTCTCTGGGTCTATAAAAAAATATTCCTAGTCTCCACAGCTTTGTCTCACTTAAATGCTTAGACTCTTGGAGCTACATAACTACTCCTTTCAGGACAGAGTTGCTTTTAAAGGGGACGCTTTTTGGATGGCTTATCATTCATGGATGGGTAGGGTGGAGAGGAGGGAAAACTCCCTCTCTTCCCTGTAAATAGTATGTGTGTGTGTCTTTAATAACCTGCATTCTTGTAAAAATGCAGCACTGGCTTTTTATTGCCGTGTCGCTACCTCTCATATTCTGCCTGTTAGTAATTTTCCAGAGGTGTCTTTGAGAGTTATAACTTATTTTAACACAAACAAATGGAGAGACGACATTATGACATTCCCATGCAACAAACACTATTCCCTAGCAAGCGGATAGTGTTACCAAATTGCTTCAGCATGAGTTCTTGCTGAGGGCAGTGGCGCCTTATTGGGCCTGAATTCAAACAAACCGAGGGTTCAAAGGCATCCTAGAGGAATATATTCCAACTGCAAGAGGGAGAGGTGGTGTAAACATGCTTGCTGTCGTTTTTTTTTTTTTTTTTTTACTACATTTCTGCCATACTAGGCAAATTCTTGTGGGGAAACACGTTTTCAGCTGCATCTGAATGGATTCAGCTTTAGGATAAACCCAGAATGTAATGAAAACACCCTGAATATATTAAAGAAAGGACTTTGAAGACATCAGAAATAGTGGGTGGGAGACAAGCAGATGCTGACGAGTGTTACCAATTTGCTGAAATAGGAGCTGTCCAAGATGAAGAGGGTAATGGCTGGGTTTGTCAAAATGCCTGGGAGGGTTTCTGAATCATTGCTGGCTGCGCAGGAAGTCTTCTCTTCTTCCCCAGAAAAATTCTTTGCTGAGTAACGCATCTGGAAGCGATGAATCTCTTTACAAAAGAAGATCCTTCCTTCCCCCTCACCTGCGATGTCCAGGACTGCGTTTCTCCTGCAGAGGCAGCGCCAGTCCCAAGGATGTTGCAGCCTCTACCTCCCTTGCTTCTCTAGTGACTTGACAGGGAAAATTCCTCATTCCTGTATCCCCCTGCTCCCTGTGCCGCGTGCATGAAACCTCCATGCCCTCTTTAGAGCCTTTCTTCTGCAAGGACCTGGGATCCCTGAAAGAGATCGCATGGTTTGTCAAAGCCTACATCAAATGAAGGAACAGGATTTGTTTGGCTTTTAGAATGTTAATCCCCTTTCTGCTGGGCAGTTCTAGTAATAATCAAATGTCCCTATTTCTGACGGGAATGCTTTGTCCTTGGCCATTGATTTTTTTATTTGACCATGCAAACGCTCTGTGTAGCAGAGAAGGCTGCAGGTTGCCGGCTGCCAGGCATTACGTTGTTTTTGGAAGTCTTTTCTCCTGCGAAATGAGGTGGTTCTGATGACTAGTTTCAGTTTTCTAGGTTTAGTGAACTTGTTTAATCATCTCATCCCTGTATGTTTAGAGTGGTTGATTCATTTTCCATTGCTGGAAGCCCTGCAGTTCAGGGATATCGGTGTGCAGACATTTTCAGGCAGTAAATCTTTCTGGCTAGCTTGGAAACAGATTGCTCTTCAGGTCAGCCAGACTCTTGTGAGCCTCTGAATCCCAAGCCTATCCTGCTTCTCCCAGCTGGCTCTCAACTGCAGAAAGCAATCTTGACAAGGGATAGAGGAAATAAAAATGAGGACAGAAGTCCTTGATCAGGAGGCCGGGGAACCTGTCAGGGGTATTCCCTGCATCGATTCGCACTTTTGTGTACTAGATTTCTGCGGAGTCCCAAGCCATTCCTTGCCTTCTTTATTTTTCTTGTCCTCAGTCCTGTTGCAGAATTTATGTAAACATCGTAGTGGATGTGAACTGGAGAACGGCTGCTCTTGTTTACAATGGTTTAAATAGAAAATCTTGTTGATAGAGTTAAAGCCTGACCTCTGATAGTTGGTTAGGACGTTTTCCAAAGCAGTCAGGGATTGACCTGGAGAAGATAGGCACATGATTGAAGTTGTGCCATGTGCTGTAGGAAATGCTGGGAAGGGATGCAGTCTTGCTGAAGTGCTCTGCTGTGCTTCCAGACATGCACTGAGGTTATTTGAGATCTTACCGTCTTAAAGAGGTGTTATAATAAAGATATTATTACGAGTAAAATGCTCTGCGTTTTCAGAGCACCCTTCAAGGCAAAACAGTTACAATACATTATGTGAGCATGAGCTTGCTTCTTAGTTAAATGCAGTACCATCAAAAGGAAAATTACTATCTTGTCAAATTTATTTAAAATTATATACCGAAGGGCGTGACTGCATCCTTGTAAAGCTTCAGGAATGAGCTCTTATCTAGAGCACGTGTTCACTGCAAGGCCTGTTGCAAAGGAGAGAATTCCAGCCTCCTTTGATGCCATCTCCCCTGTGGTAGATGTTACTGTGGCCCTTGGCACTGAGCAGCCAGTTTGGGTTCTTTGCTGGAAGAGAGAGGGTGGGGAATCCATGGCAAATGACCAAGAACAAGCCTCAGCACGCTGCCTTTTTTTCTTCCTCCCATCTCACTTAAGTCTGCAGCACCTTGGCAATACTCAGGAAACTCTGTTTCCAATTCCTGTCTTAGGAAAACGCGTTCATACTTTCAATTTATGGTACTGAAATCCCTCTGTGCTTGGAAGAATTATTCCTGATCCTCGTTACATTGAGAGGACAGATCAAGTCAGAAAGATTTAAAAAAAAATTAATAAAAATTAGACTTCACTACTACCACTCCTGGAGAGTCCTGGTTCATGGAAGGGTAAATCATTCCTCACAAATACGTGCAGTAGCAGAGATGGCAGAGCTGGAAATGAATGACACTGCCAGAATATGCTGTGGGCCAACTGAGTGCCGCGAGTGCATGAAATGAAACAGTCTCATATATAAAGAATAATTGTCTCAAAAGACACATTAGGAAAGCCGAGTTGTCTGGAGCATATACATGCCTTTAAAACTTACTGAACATCCGTGTTCCAAAAACCTGAAAATTATTTGAGGGATCCCTGAATTAATTCTGGTTTTAAGCCATAAAAAAAAACCAAACACACACACACAAACCCCAAATTTTCTAACATTCCTAATTCTTCCTGATGCTGGAAGATGAAATGTATTTTGTGAAGGGGAAAAAAAAAAGTTGTCTTTGTGAAAAGCCACTGAACGAGCCGTGCCTGTACTTTAGGTCTGGTGCATGAGTTAGGCATGTGCAGGCAGTGCTGGTGAGTTGGGCAACAGCTTGTGTTGCAACGTTTCACCTGCAGGTTTGGCTGATGGGAGCACTTTCAAAGTGAATGTTTCAGTGGAATTTCTGTGTCCTAATTCTTTTTTGGCTGGGCTCTTGGTATTCTTTGAATGAGGGCCAAAACGTTAATCCATACATACGCAGGTTTGTTAATTATGAAACTAGTAAAATGTTGTCGGTGGCTGCCTTTTGCAAGGAGAATTTTACCTGTGTGCTAAAAACCTTCTCAGAAATTTAAATGCTTTGTGGTAGGTAATTAGAGACCAAATGTCTGTCCTTCCTTCCTTAATTTTTTTTTACAGGAGAGTTGGGGAGGAGAGATGATTTTCAAGAGATTATTATTCAGCTCAGTGCACCAAGGTCGGGTTGGATGGGGCTCTGAGCAACCTGCTCTAGTTGAAGATGTCCCTGCTCACTGCAGGGGGGTTGGACTAGACGACCTTTAAAGGTTCCTTCCAACCCAAACTATTCTGTGAATCTGTGATTCTATGATATTTCACTGTTAGCGAGTTTATTAGGTTGTTCCTTATCCTGGTCCAGGTCAGTAAGCTCATATGCAAAACCAAGATACTGGTTGCTCTCCATTTCTAGATTCTGCTGCTGACTCATAGTTTATCATTTTTGGCTAGTTACTGCTATGAGCTGCTGTTAATCTAAGTGTAAAACTAGTGCATTAGTATACACTTTATTGGAGTCTGAGAAAGCTTAAATCGGTGTTACTAAGCCTTATGATCTGGAATAAAAAGATCTATGAAGTATAACATTTTTATTGATTTTCCGCAGAGCAGCAGTGGAATATTAAGTTGCTTTAAAATGTTCCTGTCCCTCCCGTTCCAAACAAGCTTGAAATCTTGAGCAATCAAAGAATAAAAATACCTTTCTACTGTACACGCAGTGGTGGGAAGGCCTTCGGCTGGATTACTCACTCTTTATTGTAACTTTTATTATAAAATACTTGTTTGGGGAAAATCCTCTAGGGCAGCAACATTCATGCTGTGAGATCAGATGCCTGCTGACTTCATGAGGAGAAGAAAAGGATACTATGTCTGGGATTAATAGCGTTTGGAGATTTTTCTCTCTCTGCTATTCACATTGCAGTCTCTGGATTGCCTCAAGGAACAGGAGTGTGAAAAGGGAAAATTTTGAAGAAACACATGATAAGACCTTTTTGGAAGGAAGGTGCGATGTAAGAACGGCTCGCATTGTTCAGATCAAAGCCCAGCACGCCTAGTGTCCCGTCTCTGCCGAAACTCCGAGCAGATTCCTAGGGAGCACTATCAGAACAGGGCCAACAGACAGTGATACTTTCCCAGAATACTTTCCGCTTCCAAGAAGCACTTCCTGAGCCAAAAGTGGTGTCTTTTGTCTTTAATATCCCTCAGTGGACTTTTCTTCCATGAAGCTGTAGAGTAGCTCTTTGAACTCACATAAGGGAGTCTTGTGTTTTGCATTGTGGTGCTTCTCTAGACTTTGGCTCTGACTGTTGGGAAAAGTTGCCTTCTTCCTGCTATTTTTGTATTGCAGGGTTTATGACGATCATAGCTAAAAACACAGTGCCCCAGATTTGCCACAGAAGGCCAGTTAAGAGTGATTTTTAGTCCTTTCCGTAACAGAAGATTATGTCCCTAGGTGCGCAGTATTCTATATGTCAGAATAGAGCTGGGCCCCGGATGTGTTTTAGTCTTTTTTTTTAATTGCATGTTTTGGTTTGGTTTTATTCCGCCTGAACTGCAGGTTAACCTGGCTAAGACAGTTACTGGGGGTCTCAGCATGGCAGTTTTCATTGCTTATCGTGAGGCAGGATAGCAGCTTGGCTTGCAGGATGAACGATGGAGGAGGACGGAAGGGCAGGGCCAAGGAGCGGAGCAGGACCTCTCAGGTCACGCTGGGCCAAGATGCATGTCCAGTCTGCCAGGATAAACCTGGCTGCAGTGTGGAGAGAGCACAGGCCACGTCTAGGGTATGCTTCGATACCGTTACGGGATTGGAATAGGATCCTGCAAGTTTTGGTCCGGTTTCTGCTTAACGTCCTAAAAACACTGCCAGCAGCTTTCACTGTTGCACCGAAAAGTGTTCCCAACTTGTGGACCAGCTCTAAATGCTCTTTTTGCTACGGTTGCGTTGGTAACGTGTCAAGTCACTTACCCACTCTCTATTTGGAACCCAGATGCCCTTCCTAGCCCGTCGCTGCTCTCAATCATTTGCAACAGTAATTACCTCGGTTTCCCCATCATTACCGTGGGGTCGCTGAGGACAAAAGGAACCCACGTACCAAGCAGGAAAGCTTTTTAACACCCCAAGTGTCGCACACGGAGTGGGAGCCCGAGGCACCCTGACAGCAGTCATCTGGACGCGTCCTTCCCGGCTGGTGCGTCTGCGCTCTGCAGCCTGTACAGAGCCAGAAGTTCTCTCACGTGTTCTTGTTATTTAACTTGTGTTGCATTTTCTTCCTTTGTTTCAGCTCAAAAAGAAGCAGGTCTACGTTGAGAAGGTGGAGAAGATGCAGCAGGCCTTGGTTCAGCTGCAGGCAGCGTGTGAGAAACGGGAACAGCTAGAACATAGGCTGCGGACCCGGCTGGAGAGAGAACTGGAATCTCTCCGGATGCAGCAGGTACCCGCTGTTTCCCTGTGCCACGCTAGGTTTCTTGTAGGATTGTACGCTATAACCTACACCACACGTAAAAGAAGGGCAGTGTTTATTTCCATCTTGTAAAATTAACAATTTTTTCTTTTGGTAGCTGGAATCCTGGGTTTGCTGGCCATTGTACTGGTTTTACTTGATTTAATTCTTCCATTCTACCCAGAAAATTTAGAGAAGAGATATCTCTTTAGATATCTTTAGGTATCTTTAGATAGGGGATCCATCACGTAACAAGATTCAGACATAGCCATATAGCTAGATGGTGTTCTGTCTTTAAGTAACTGGGTTTATTTACTTTTAAATTATTTCAAACATCTTGTTCACAGTTTATAAAAAATTCATTAACAACTGGCCTGAAAAGAGGCCCTTCAAAAAACTTTTGCATTTAAAAAAAACCCCCAAACAAAACCAAACCAGCAAAACCAATTCCGTACATGCAGTTGATGGAAACAGATGGGAGCTTCACATAGAGTATATTCTTACAATTGGAACGTGAGCCTTTTTCAGTGAAAAGAATGAATGAGAAGTAGATTATGCAGCGGTGTTATGAATGGGATGTGAAGTTTCAGTGTTATTTCAACCGATGTCAAACACAGGTGAACTGTCAGGTTTGTAAATTCTACTAGAAATAGAATGCAGGCCTGTGTTCTAAATCGCATTCAGTTGCAGGTTATGTTTATCCCCCAACTTCCACCTCTGCATAGGAGCAGGTATTTAAATCTTAAACCAATACAAAAATACTTGTTAGTAGGAGTTACAGGAACTTGATAAACTTTTCTGTGCCACCTTTGGAAGTTGAGGTACTCTGAACCCCACAGTTTTTGACATTGAGCCTGAATCAGCACAAAAAAATAGCTTTCTTGTCATGGTTAAGAATTCTAGGCTGAACATAAAAATAAAAAAAAATAGTTTAAAAGAAAAGAAATTGGGCAGACAAGCTATTTTAAGTCAAATATCCTGCAAATCACAGGTAAGACTTCCATATAAAACTATGCATTTTCTCCATTGAACTATTAGCTCAGCAAATCTCTACTCTTTCTTGTTTTGAAAAGGAACACACGGCCTGTCTTCCAAATCTTGCTTTAGGACTGAATTATTTTTGATCCGCAGCTACTTAATCCACTTAATCCACACTGATCATATTGATTTAATAACAAAATCCTTTCAAAATATTTTGGATGTATTTTTTTAAAGGTATGATAACTCCTTTGTGTACTTGTTAGTGTTTTGCTGGAACAGTGTTGGAAGTAAGTGTGTGTTACTTTAGGTATTATGGATGAGCTGTAGACATCAGACCTGAATAGCATGATCTAGCTCTCGGATGCACATGTGGGGCTTTGCACATGGAAAAAGGCTTTAGGAAGAGTACTTTCCAGCTCTGGAATGGCACCAGGAAGCACTCCAGCATGGGTGCTGTGAGTTAAGCTGTGTTTCCTGGGAGCAGTGCTTCATGTTTTACAACTTCTGACCTTCATTGTTTGGAAAATAGAAGGAGCTTTTGCTGCATTATGTGAGCTTGTTTCCCGGTTTTGACAGAGTGAGGCTGAACTGCCCCTGCAGATGTTTCAGGTTCAGCTCTAAAGGAGACCGTTAGTATCACCTAGTCTGGCCAACATGGCATAGGCCACCACATTTCACTCTGGGAGGGTTCTTGCATCAAGCCAGTGCTGCTTTGGACCAGTCTCTGTCCTTCAGACAAAAAGCAGACAAACCAACCCTGAGTCTTACAGATGCATCCTGAAACTTTTTTTTTTTTTTTTTTTCCTTTTGGAAATCAGCGTCAGGGTACATCTCAGGCTGCCAATGTCTCGGAGTACAACGCCACGGCACTTATGGAACTCCTGCGCGAGAAGGAAGAAAGGATTCTTGCTTTGGAAGCTGACATGACCAAGTGGGAACAGAAATACCTGGAGGAGAGTGTCATGAGACAATTTGCTTTGGATGCAGCTGCAACTGTGGCTGCTCAGAGGTAAATGAGACTTTTCATAGTACAGGGATTATTTTCTTTTTCCAGTTGAATGTCATATTTCCCACCAAGGAATGTTGTCATACCACCCTCCTATGATACTTTGCCTTGTGGTCTGAACGGCTTCTCAGAATTCAGCGTGCAAGTGGAGTTGGCTGCTTTTCCTGGGAGCTGTGCAACTGCCAACAATCGGAAACTTTTTTCCAGGAGAAGATTCCTCCACATGCAGGAGCCATTTTCCAGACTAGAATTGTTCTGAGCCATTCCTAGAAGCTGTTGATTCAAAAATAGGTGTATGAGAAGGGTTTGGGGTTTTTATGTTTTTTAAACAGGAATCAGTCCTCGCTGAAGTCATGTGAGATGAGGTAAGCTTGGTGATTCACATCATTCACCCTGAATGGCTTACTTGTTCTCCAGAATGTTTTTGCAAATTACTTTGTGGTATTGTCCTCAACATGGTTACTAACCAGAAACATCTACTAGGAAATTCGGCTGAAAACATTCCACTGTGTATAGAGAGCACTGCTTGTGCAGGTGGGAAGGGAAGGGTGTCTGAAATTTGGTAACAAGCTCACATTCCAAGACAACTGTACAGAAACACTTAGTATGGCTCTAAATAGGCCCAAATGCTTCAGCTAGTTGGTAAACAAGAGCTGTTACTGGAGTGCAACTCTTTAGCGTTACGTATTGCTTACATATAATTTCATTGCTCACTAGTCTCTGGTTCTTGATGGCAGATTTTATTTTAGATTGTTTCATGAACCAGATTCAAATAGGGATGTTATCGCAATCGGCTTCCTAGCTCGTAAGATCGTACTAGAATTACAGGGGTAAAGTTGCAGATCCGCTGTGTTAGCATTTAAAGACTTATCTTATCTTGCTCCGGAAGCCAGCTGTTATTTTAGGTTATTGATGCTTCTTGTGCACTGTTTTCCACCTCCCCAGAGATTCTCTAAAGGCTCTTGCTACTGCTTGTCCTTAGAGGCCATGTTATATTTTCAGCGTGCGCTGATAAGTAGGAGTCTGGTCTATTGTTTATCATGGAACGAGAGGGGATGCGTTAGGCCTGTTCAGGTTTTGTTAAATGAGCAAGAATGCCTTCCAGTCAGGAAAGAGCCAACCTTCTGTTTTTCCATTTCCTTCCAGCTGCTTCTCCCCTAAAAGAGAGTATTCCATTAGTGTCAATACTTCTGCGAGTTTATATGTGATTGGCACCTCTCCTTCAAAAGTATAGGCTGTAAGGGATTCCACTAATTTCAGTGACAACCTCATCTACGCTTGCACAAATTTCTTTCCCTTTTCTTTGGAAGTGGAAAATAGCATCCCTTAGGAAGTTGAGGTTGCAGGAAGGATGCTTTACAGTACAGGCAGGAATCTGGGTCAGGTTAGGTTTCTTTGACGAATGACCTTGTTATGCCCTTCACGTTGGTGCTTTGCCATTCCTGATCTGAACTTTAGCAGAGTTAAAGGTAACATTTACCAGACAGTTCTTGGACCTGCTGGGTCTGAGAGGACAGATTTCTTATTACAATGAATTGGAGCTCTTAGTAACTCCTATTTTTTTGATGTGTTTGGTTTTTTTCTAATTATTTTAATGCTTAGCTATGTCAGTAACATGCTTTTAATGTTATGAGTCATACAGTAATACAGAGCATAGCACAGTGACTTTGTTGTGACTGAAGAGCAACAAGTAGAATGAAATACTCATCATGTTTTGGTTAGTGGACTGAACAGCTATCACAGTGTTATCATCAGGCACTATATGGAACCAGTCTAAAACTGTTTACAGCCCACTCCAAGTTTTTTGGACCAAGCTGCTTAGGATTGCTTAAGAAACTTCCATGCCTAGTTCCTTTTGGTGCTTGGATTCCCCGTATGATACTGTTGGAAGGGGAAGGGAAAAATCTTTATAACTGAAGCAAAGTTTGCGCTGTTTCAGCTGAAGAAAAGGGCCTAATGTTCTATACCATCCTTCCCCCTCCCCATGTCCTTGGATTTGCCTCATCCATCAGTTTGCAATAGTAGAGTGAATCAGTTAGGCTATAGACTGGCCCGAGATGGACAGCATGTTGACTGTTGTTGTAATGACTTGCATATTTTGGTAATCCTTCTTTCATTAGGACTGGGAGTTCGATTTTTGGAAGACACTGAGCCAGCCTAAACTCAAAAAAAGTGGATATTCTTGTTTGTTACTTTTGAGCAAATATTTTGTGCTGCTAGGAGGAAAGCAGCAAACTTAGCTGGTCCTTCATCTGCTCTACTGCTTGTTCTCAGGGACACGACAGTGATCAGCCACTCGCCTAATCCTAGCTATGACACCTCGCTGGAAGCTCGCATTCAGAAGGAAGAGGAAGAGATCCTGCTTGCCAACAGGAGGTGTCTTGACATGGAGGGAAGGTAAAATGCAGTTTGGTCCTATCTGATTTCTTTTTAGGACAGGGATTTTAAATTAATTGTGTGGGTAGACGCCTCAGAACCAGAAATTCTTGTGTATTCACCAATAACAATGATGTAGGATGCCAGACACTCATTTGGCCAAGGAAGTATCTACATAGCAATCCAAAACCTGTCTTGATATTGAGGGCTAGTGCAAAAAAGTCTGGTCTTAGATTTTTTGCATCTAGCTTGTTCCTCTTCTCTCTTCAGGGCATCTTCATCAGACCCCAGGCTCCAGCCACCTCTTAACAGTCTCACAACTGTTTTTCCCTGGGGTTAGGTCCAGTGCAGACTCCCCAAAGTGTGTTAATCCTCTTCTTTCTGTTGGTCTCATGTTCTGCCCATAACCCTCAGCTTTGTCTCAAAGCCCCTTCCATGACTATTTAGAGCAGCTGCCAGTAGCCAAAGGTGAGTGGGTATCTCAGTGCCGCTCTCTCATGCATGTGTACAGGAAGTCTCACGCGTGATCTGCTCTGGTGGGCCAGTGAGCAGCCAGTGTTTGGGGCAGTAAGCTCACTGGCATCCTCTCTCTGCCTCCCCAAATGCCTAAGAGAGTCCTAGTCATGGCCATGGGGGCACTGAGGCCTCAGTCCAAGGAGACAGGAGTACATGTACATTGTTCTTCTTTGTACTTCTCAAAAAGGATTAAGACTCTGCATGCTCAGATCATTGAGAAGGATGCCATGATCAAAGTCCTGCAGCAGCGCTCCCGGAAGGAGCCTGGTAAGACAGACCAGCTCTCCTCAATGAGACCCGCCAAGTCGCTGATGTCCATTTCGAACGCGGGCTCGGGCTTGCTGTCCCACTCGTCAACACTGAGCAGCACTCCCATCCTGGAGGAGAAGAGGGAGGACAAGAGCTGGAAAGGCAGCCTAGGTAATTTTTAAATAAGTGACAATTCAGATATGCGAGTTGCTGCTTAGAGGGGAAGCAGGAGCAGAAGGGGGAAGAAGGTGTGTTGCAGAGACACATCAGCTGGCCTAGCGTGCAGTAGAGCTGACTGCAGGCGAGATGGGACACATTTGGAACAACTGCTTGTTTTAATCACTTCTGGGAAATAGTGACTTCTGATGTCCAGGCTCTGTCATTAAAATATGTAAGTCTTTACTCCCAGTTTGGTACCTGACCTTGGGGATATTTGGGATGTAGTTTTCAGAGTTCCCAAGCGCTTGCTTTCAGCTGGGTTGTTACAAGCTGTCTGAAGGTGTAAAGTCTCCTTGAATAGGAGCAGAGATACTAATCAGGATTGCTACCCTGTAGTGTTGTGCCTGCACTAACATGACTTTTGTCTAGAATGGCTCAACACTATTGTTCAGAGAAGAGGAGCTGTAACAAAGCAAATCATAGATTTTTTTACTTTTTTTCCTGTGGGCAAGTTAGGCCCAAAGGCCCTCCCTGTGAGATGAAAAGACCCTGAAATGTAAATAAATCTGTTGCAGCTGATTTCAGGGTGTGCAGATTTACCCTGTCGTAGATGGGCCACTGCTTAGAGGCGGGGAAGTAAGGTGTTAGTGCCCAGTTGCGTACCTTTGCGTGCAGCAACATGAGGGTGCTGCTGTTCTTCAGATACTTCAGCACCCAGTGGTGAAAGGTGCCATAGAAAGGTAAATTAGTGCTGTCTGCTGGAGCACAGAGCGCTTTCCAGATACTAGAGCAAGTGCTACAGAGGGGTGCAGAGCTGATACCAGTTAGTTTTCTGTGATTCTGAAGTGTCCTTCCCTTTTTCCACAAAGGTGTTCTGCTGGGAACAGAATATCGCTCTGAATCCATTCCTTCCACCCCCTCTCCTGTCCTCCCTTCCACACCGTTGCTGTCAGCCCACTCGAAAACAGGCAGCAGGGACTGCAGCACCCAGACCGACCGGGGCAACGAACAAAGCAAAGCTGCACCTTCCACTGCAGCTCCCACACCAGGACGACTCCCCGGTACCAACCTGGCCTACGGTGCAGACAAAACAGGTAACACAGCTCGGCTGCCCTCCCAGAGGGGCCCCTGCTGCTGACTCGCCGTCAGTTCTGCTCTGTGGGGCAGGCCCTGCCGTCCCTTTTTCCGTTCAGGAAAACTGGGTTTAGTTTGTGTGAGGACAGGTGGGTTTCAGAGGCAGGCAATGTTCTGAGGGGCCTTAAGCGCTCTGAAGGAAAAAAAGCTGTGGGAGTGGTAGCATAAGCATGGACACACTGGGCAGAGAGGTATAGCGAGATTTAAGAGCTGGGGCAGGTATATGCAAATCCCAGCATAGTCTCTGAATCAGTGTCTACGCTGAAGTAAATCGCGAGTAGCGTGCGAGGTTTAAACAGCGTATGAAAATAGGCTGTGGAAGCTGGACATTCTAGCAGGTATTCAAAGCCAGGTGGACTCGGATAAGGGGGAGGGAAAAGAAGGAAAGGTAACTATCGCGATAAAGCCATCTCATTATTGTACAGTCCCAGTTGCGGGACCAACTTCAGCATTGGCACAAGTAGATGCAGTCGATGATGACTGTCACAGAAGCTGAATTTGCTTCCCACAGAGCCCCGAGCTGGCAAGAGCTGCTCATTTTCCAGCCCGCTCTGCCAAATCAATGCAGATTACACAACCTCGCCTCTTCTACTTACAGACACATTACAATTATGTTGTTCTTCATGGAAGAGTGAATTTGGCTGGTCTGCTGTGCATCTTGCCCATGCTATGCTATTTAATGGGTATAGAGGGAGACAGGGGAACAGGTTTTGTGGTGAAAGTCTACACCGACTACATTGGTTCAAATGCAGTCACTCCAGTTTTATATGCCATTGTGTATCAGTGGGAGATACCCAAAGGGAATTTGATAAAATACCTCTATTTGTCTGGCTACATACATGAAGAACTGAATTTCTAAAAATGAAGTAAGGAGTCATCAGCTGTCTTTTAACCAGTGATAGAAGATGACTTAAAATGTTAACGTCGTTTTTCTAACCTCATTCTAGTTACAGCTTTGACTGTCTGTCTCTCTTGTTTTTCCTCATCATGTAGATGGGCCACTCTTCCACTCCAGCACTCTTGAAAGAAAGGCCCCTGTTCAGACCATGGGGCAGGACCTCCCAGATGGAGAGATGGTAGAATACCTCATCTGAAAGGCTGTACCAGGATCTGAGCTGGGATACAGTAGCAAGAAATTTTTAAAAGACATTTTTATTGGGAAAAAATTGTAGTACCTGAGTAATAAAAGAACACTTAGCTGTTTGCTCTTGTATATTATGTCTCAAAAGTATGGACAGGTTAATTTATAATTTGTTCTAAATTATAAAAAACCCGTAACACTTGTTCTTTGAAAGTTTCCCCCTTTATTTTTTAAATACTGGATCTGGTAACATCTGGAGAAAAAACAACTTAGGTGCACTACATCTAATATTTCATTTCAGTATTTTCAAAGTCTCTTAAACAGAAGTACTGCTCCCACAGCTGTTGATTAAATGTCTAGCTTGAAGGCAGTAAGGTGGGCATAATGGCCTCATAATGATCAGGACCGGGGACGTAGTTGTGAGCATCACCTCAGGCTTTCAGAATACAAGTATTCTGAGAAGCTCTTATAAATTTGAGCTCTGATCAAGGGAGATTTTTCTTTACGTTTTTCTCCTTACACTCAGTGTAAGAACTCAAAATAGGTGTTTCACATTCATAGGCTGGAAAGATTTCCTTTTTCAGTGTGGTAACATTCTTTTTTTTAGCTTCTCAAATTGTGTTATTTCTTTATTAAAAAAAATGACTCCGGTGATTAATGTCGCATTTCATATTTTTAGTTTCATTGAAAGATTTGCCACACTTTTATACTTAAGTACTTTTTCAATAATTTATACAGTGGATAGTAAATAATATATTGCATTCATGTTTTACATAAATTAAAAAAGGAGAGTTTACAGGCTCAGTCCTGATCTGTTAGATCAGATTTCTGCCATCGCAATTCCATTGGCTTTAGTGGAACTACTCCAAATTCACCATAGTGCAAGTGGCAAGCCGTGTTGCTTTTCAGTGTTAGCAACTTCATCTACTGCATCTGTGGCGATCTTTTTCCATAGCAGATTTTTCTGTATTTCAGATGCCCTTCTACTTTGTATGTCCCTCCTTGGATACTAGATTCTTTTTCATATAGCAAAGCCTCAGAGGTAGAGCTTTAAAGAGGAGCTCTGTGTAAAGGTTCAGATGGCAAGTTCTCTCCTTCCAAAATATTTTTTTTTTCTTCATCTAACTGGAGAGCGCAGCTTAAAGAAAGTCACAGAGGCATTACAGGAGAAAGTTACATGTTTAAGTCATCAGGTTCACTTTCAGATTTTTGGGAACAAGCACAGATCCAGCAATGCTTTGGTTGCAGATGCCATAAGGAGATATTAAGACCAACAGAAGTAAATGAGTATTTTTTGTTACTGTCTTTGCATTTTATTAAAACACTTCAATATTAATTTCTGTTAAAAACTACTTTTTTTTTTTTTACTTGAATGTTAAAATATTTAACTAGCCAGCGGTCACACGTTGGGAACCTGGCTAGTCTCAGCTTTCTGTGCAGCATTGGAGTAGTCAGATTTTCATTTCAGAAATAAGGAAAATCAGCAATTAATCATCGAACAGTTAGTGAATGTCCTCGATTCCTACTTAGCTGACACTACTGATACAGTGTCCAATTGAACTGGCCTTACCAGATGAACAGCTATGACATGAATTTCGCAATGGAGGGTTGGGAGGTGAAAGGAGGTGCCTTCTGTTTGCTGCATGGGTGACTTAGCGGTGCCTAAAGATCAGCTGTGGGTTGGATTCTGTTTGTCTTCTAGAGATAATCACTTAAAAACCAAGGAAAACACTTCCCAGGTTTGCTGCTCGTTAGTGTTCTTCAGGCTATATTCCTGGACCCACAGAAGTTAGAGGTGGCAAAAGGCACATGGTAAGCTGTGAACTAAGACTAAGTAGCCTGGCTTTACCAGTGACTGCTCTAGCAGGCAGCACAAAATCCCTTCCATCACCACTACTTAAGGCACTTCAGAGCTGCACTTCAAGGCTTTGGCTGTCTCTGCCAGATGGAACATCATCTTTCTGGACAGTGCAGTAGACCTTCCCTAAGGGTATTCTAATAATCTGTCTGAATTACTTCTCCACCCTTCTCTAGACAAACTGTTCACAGCCTCTTCGTTCTCATCCGCAAGAATGTTTCACCTTTTATTTCTCTTGGCTTAATTCCATCCCATTACATGAAGTAATGCCCACTCTGGATGATTTGAAGTGATATCTCTTCCTCCTCCACAGTTGTTGAAAATGCAGGAGAAGCTTTTCTCATTAGCTGAAGGAGTCCATCTTGCTGCCATTTCAGCATAATTTTCTATATTATATTTTGTGGTTTGAGCTTCGAATGAACGATAAGGGAGATCAGATGCCACTGAGTGTCAGTGTGAGAGAGGGGGAGAGATGTTTGAGTGCTTTTCTGTTCTTTTAAAGTCGGGAAAAATTATATTCCATCTTTACAAGTACTTCCCAGCAGTAGGAAAGAAGTTTTGCAACCGTAGGGATCTAGATAAACAGTTCCAACTTGCTTGAGTCACATTAATTCTAAACCATCTAGGTTAATTTGTATCCTTTGCAGATAAAATCTATTTTAGAAAACTGATTTTCCCCAATCGATACTGGCTGTTCAGCTGGTCTAGGTAAAAATACTTTGTTTATCCTCCTTGCAGCTCATGGTTTTCAAACGGAATGCCTCTGTAGTTTGTTTTTACAAAGAAAAAAGGACATAATAGCTTTCTGTGAATAAAGTATCGGTTAGGGACAGAAACAGTCTCCTCCAAAAATGGAAGCCAGGTGGTCTCTGACGCTCCAAGCCATCCGGGTTGCAGGAACCTTAGCGGTTCTGTGCCTGTGGAAGTAAATTTGGAAGAAGATGATGCAGTTTTGCATTGTTTAGGTCAGGTTCTTTGCCCTATTTTGTAGTTTTGATTTCTTCCAAAAGCAAAACCCCCAAAACTTTTGACATGGAAGTTTGAAGTCATCTTCCTGTGCCGACAAACTAGGAGCCATCAGGAATGTATTCTTTCCCTCGAGCTTCCTCAGAGCCATCCTGACGTGAATGTAAAAGAGTTGCTTGCTTTGAGGAAGATGTGTACTATAGTCTTCAGTCTCTCTGTACAGATTTTTATTTTGTTTTTAAACAGAAACTGCTTTAAGGAGACAAACTGCACACCTAGTTCCTTTTCCTTCTGTAGAGCTTATTTCTAGTAGAAAGTGATTTTTAACACGATTGCAATGACCTTCTTCGCAAACCAAAATTTTAGACTAAGAGTTTTTCTTAAACTTGGGTATTAGAAGCAGAATTGTAGCTTTTATAAAGAAAGCCACATATTCTTCTTTGTAGAGCAAAACAAGAAAATCAAATTTAGTTATTTTTCCTCTTTCCTTTCACTGCTTACCGAATGGCCAAACTCACAAGTCCTTCCCTTAGGCAGTTCCTTTGGGATTTGACAGCTCAGGGAGCTGCCTGAGATCTAGAGGCTTTTGTTCCCATCTGGCCCGACGTCATTATTGACTTCAAATAGCTCCTACCTGGCAACTCTGGCGGGGTCTAGAGCAGCAGTTTTCTGTCTGTGCCCTGAGGACTCACGGGGGTCTGTGAGTTGCTCCTCAGGAGGCTGAGGTCAGCAAGGGCTGTCGGGGCTGAAATTCTTTACGTGTGGTCTCTGCCTCTGTCGTCAAGTTCGTAGAGGGGCTGAAAACTGGCATGAGCTTTGCTTCGTTTTTCCGAGGCTGCCTGAGTGAGGGGACTTGCAGAGTTTCAGGCCAGAACCGTTTCCAAGGACACCTCCTGCTCCAGGAGCCCACACCGATGACCAGCGGTGCGTGAGACGCGCGACCGCCGCACGCCGTGAGCCACGACACTCCTACGGTGAATCCCCACCGCCGTGGCCAGACGATGGGCTTTTGCCACGGCTTACGAAATGGTGGCAAGACAAACCCGGCGCAGTCAGGACAAGCGAAACCCCGGGGGTAATTTGGCTTTCTCTCCCTCCCCACGAGGGCTGGCACAGGTTAGCCCGGGATTCACGGTGCTGCTTCACGCCGCGGCCGACGGTTTTGCTGCGTGGCAGAGGTCGGGGGGCGGTGGGCTGTGTGTGGGGGTCTCTTTTCATGTATTTGTATAGGAACTCTTTTTTTTAAAAGCTAGCGTTTTTATGTCTAGAACGTAAAAGGACATTGTAAAATGTAATTGTACTGTATTTATGAAGAAAATACATTTCTTTTCAAAAAGATCTTATTCTAATTTGGTTTTAGAGTCTGACTTCCAACAAAATCACCTCTTAGGCTTTCAGAAGCATTGAAACCCGTGCGCTTCGCACTGTGCTCTCCGACTACGCCACTAGGGCCGTGCTAAACTATTGAGATTTAAGAAAAAGGCGACCCTCTGCCCTCTGAACTCGAGCAGAACACGCGTGGCTCTGAAGGATTTGAACGCTTGATTTCATTCAGTGTGGGCTGCGCTCGGCATCAGACGTGGAGACGCTGAAAGAACTGGCGGGCGGTCTGGGGATGCGGCTTCCCTTGCCGGAGGCCAGGCGTGGAAGCTACGCTGCCCCAGAAATGAAATAAAAAATCGCCTTTGAATGAAAAAAAAAAATCAAAAATCACCTTTTGCTTTGACTGTGGAGCAGGGCTCATCCCTGCCCTGTCCTCTAGGGCTCTTCCCTTGGCAGAGGAGGAGCTTTGGGGGGCAAATGGCTTCCACCCGGTTTCCCTTTCGGCAGGGTTGAGGTCTAAAAGGCGAGAAATGAGTGACCGGGTAGCTGCTGCTCTTCAGGATCCAAAACGGCGAAGCGTAAGTGAAAGTAGTAAAAGTTTGCCGTTTCACAACCTTAGAAAACGTGTCAAGAGAATGATCTTTTCTGCACAAATCTATACTGAAGTGGATCGTGGATTATTTTTTCCTCTTTATTTAAACCATCAGGTTTATTTTGTAATTTGTGACTGAGCTGTTTTGTAGTTCAGCTGTTGAAACAGCCCTAAAGTCTTTGAAGATTATGGCAGCTTTAATTCTAGGAAAGAAAACAAAAAAGTAAGTGTAAATAGGCACTAAGAGATCTTGTAAATGTCTATCGTTACATTTGTAGTTAGCTATAAAAATAGTTTGTGTGTTTTTAAAGAATGGATCCTGTTTTCAGTTTTTTCCCACTGATTTGCTTGTTTTGCGGTAAATTTTCTTAGTATGAAACCCTTATCGATTACAAAACGAAACCAGTCTTCGCTTTGTCTAGTGCTCGCTGCTGCTTGGCCTTCGTCTTCAGGTTTTCAACTCCTAATTGGAGATTTTGCAGGATAAAATAATTCTTTGTTCCAGTCTCTTCCCTTAAGCATCACTGTTTTAGTTTTTCCCTCCGACCGGTCCGGCAGCTGCACACAAGCCTGCATGCTTGCACACCCTTTTAACAATCAGATTAACAACGCTCGCTTACCGTAACGTCGGGCTGCGGTGACAGCGCCGGACATCTCGCCTGTGACAGCTGGACCGGTTTTCAGATGTCTAAGGGCACCCACAGCACATGGGTAACCTGCAGTCGGGCGCGCGCGTTCCACATCGGTCTTCAACGGACCAGTGTGCTTTTTGTTCATGTATTTTTGGTTGGTTCGTATATTTTGCATTTTGTTGCCTCCAATTTATCTTTCCTTCCATCTCGTGCTGTCGGGGGGAAGGAGCTGGGACTACCGGGCAGCTGGTGGGAAGGGGTCAGCCTTGATGCGTTGTCCCCGTTGACTTTCGAAGCCGAGCTTGACGCAGTTGTAGCCTCCCCTGGTTGCCAGTGCTG